>NC_066849.1:8083598-8383598 GCF_001640805.2 Lates calcarifer
TTCAACATACAGCGGTTAGTGGTTAATGAAGGACAAATACTCCAGAGGTTTACAGAGCCCACAGAGTGGCTGTAATTACAAAGGCCGGGGCTTTGAAGCCTCCACTCACAGTGGACTTACTCATGGCGTGTACTGTCAACAGTGTTTAAGTACTGCAAGCACCAACTTTACCTCTACCTGGACTCCCATACAGATGTATTCACACAGGTTATGAGGAAATACACACACATACACACACAGACTAAGGAAAACAATTCAGCATCTGTATACAAAGCATCTTCATTCATGCTTAAAAAGTCCTTCATGAATAAATTGTGAAATGAAAGGATAAATAGATACGATACAAAAGTGTAAAGTTCTGTGTCTGATGTTGTTAAAACTGAACCAAACAGGACTTTGACATGTAAAACCAGGCAATAACACGGACATTAAACTACCTCAAGTATGAGTACACTTCACCTGTCAGTAAGTTAATGTGTGTTTTGTTAATAAATATTAACAGAAAAAAAATTAACCAGTTTCACGGAGAACATACTTAACATACTCAGTTTCTACCAAGTTATCCATCCCTTTAATATCTTGTACATGCACATGGCCATTGTGGACAGCTGCTGCAAATGAATATGAGGGACTTTGTAGCAGTATTGAATGTTTACATGTCACCAGTGTGATGAAGTACTTGGATGTGCAGGAACAGCCAAAAAGACATTCCTGTCTGGTTATTCTAACCATTCACATTTCCTCTTTTGATTTTCATGACATATATCACAACAGAGAATTTTATCTGTATCACACGCACAAATACGCACATAACACTTTGAAGAGGCTCGATGGCAAATGATGCACTGATCAAAACACTTCAGTCAATTCAGGATTTAATCTATAAAATCCACAAAGGGGGAACTTTCCCAAAACAGCAAGCAAGAACATTGGATTTAGGATAACACTTCACTAATCCCCAAGCAGGGATATTTGGGCATTAACATCAGCTGTAACTATAAGATACAGTAAATACACAGGCTGGGGTCATGGGGAAGGAAGACGCAGCTGTTTGGGAATGCAGAGTCGAAACTATTGTGAAACTCTCTGGCAGGCAGGTAGAAACTTGCATGTGTGGCAGAACCAGTAAAGTGAGGATGAGGAAAGTGGGGTTTGAAGCTGTCAACCCACCCACCCACACACACACACACACACACACAAAACACACCAGAGCTACAATCATCTGACTGGTTCCATTAAATACCCTGTGAAATTATGTCAACCACAGACCAAAATATGTTATTTAACAAACCACACACCATGTTAACAACCACAGCTGACATACAGGCCCAAAAATACTCAAAGAAAACTCAGGACAAAGGAATAAGTGATAATATAATATTAGGCTTGTAATTCTGTAAATATCCACTCTTAAGCTAAAGGCCTGTGAATGCTAAAAGCTAACTCCGTGGTTTGCTTAAATCTTACTTAACTACAGCTGCCTGACTTACAAACAACATATAAAGTTTTCTTTGAAATGACTTCAGTAAATGGTTTCACTTTACATGTTTACATGTCTCTCTTCAACTTCATCTTGTCCCTCGTCAGACTGATGATGTGGTCTGATAACCATGCTTTACCTGTGTACCAGGAAATACCTGACAGAGGTGAAGCTAACGTACCTGTGTACTTCTGTCGGCTGAAGTGTGTCTCTCCGTCAGTCTCAGGCGACTCGTCCAAGTTTAGAAATCTCCGCTCGAAATCCTTTTAAAAGTCTTTCTACCTCGCTTTGACTGTTTCTGTAGCGTCAAAAGTTTCTCCTAAATCTTCCCTGAAAACAGGTGAGGAGGCGTGGCGTCGACGGCAAAACGTACAGGTGAGTTTCAAGACGTCATCACGCTGGTGCGGCGTCACCAACAGGAAATGTATCCTTCTCATAAATAAATACTCCTCCCAGTTTTGCTTGTGATAAGAGATAAATGTAGTAAAATTACATGAACTGGAATGAGTAAGACTCGGGCTGTTTCTCTTGGTTGTTGTGCCTTTGGTGTACTTGTCACAGTCATAATGTTGTAACGTTTTGATTTGAAACACAAAAAGGAACAGGAACAACAGGTAAAAAAAACAAACAAACAAAAAAAACAACTCTACAGCTGATACTGTAAAACTTTATTATATAACATTTTACTTCCTCAGTTGTGTATTGCAGCTGTGCTTTGAGCACTAGAGTGCACACATAGATTTACAGACCCCTTAAATAAATTTTTTATGAGTCCTGTGACTCTCTCACAGTCCCTTCACATAGCAGCCAGTTCAAATAAAACTGCACAGTAAATATTTTGTGTGATTATAAACATTTGTGATGATGTTTAAGATGTTTGTCATCAGTGTAACAATTCAGCCCTTACACTGTATCAGCACTAGAAGTATTTATTTTCCCGTATTCAGGTAAAACTAATAACACAACAACATAAAAATACTCCAGATAAAGGTCCAGCTTCAAAACCTCAAGTGAGTTAAAGTACAGAGGTATTACTGGCAAAATGTGAAGTAATTACTCAACAGAATCACCTTTGTCAGCATTATATTATTATACAGTAAATGAGATTATTCATTTCATATGTATTAACATAGAAGCAGCAGTTTACTGTAATGTTGTAGCTGTCTGCTAATTTTAAATGTTTTACATATTAAATACATTTTCTGAACTGAACTCAAGGTTTTGTCTGTTAAATGTTGATCTGCAGAGTAAAAGTTTGACGTAGCAGAAAACAGAAAGTATTGTGAGCCCATAATAAGTTAGGACAAAAGCCTTTTCTGAAACTAAACTCGTTGGGATGAAATTGGACAAATGAGACTCAGTTTCAGCAATCTTCAAGTTTTTATTTGTTTACAAAGTTAAGATTGCAATTTCATATAGTCCTTCCTGTAATGAGTAGAAAACCTTTTTAAAGAATTAGTCGAAAGGCACAAAATTTTACAATATATACATTTGGATCTAAATTATAAATATATAGAAAACAAAAGCACAACCCAGAATAAAAGTGCTGAACACAGTTTCTTTTTATACAGAAAAAATAGGCTTTGTTTAAAAATACATACAATCAGTAGCATGTTTTTTGTTTCATTTTTTGTTAGCAATAAATTATTTGAGAGTGATAACATTTATATAATATGCAAATGGTGGGGAAATAAGAGAGATGGTTACAGTATACACAGAGCAATCCATCAAAGATGAGAAACACAACAAGCTTGCAACGCTCAATCATATCCAACAAGAGAACAGTAACTTGATTATGCCATTCTTAGTGCAAAAATGATAATAAAATGATAAAAGGCCTAACTACACTACTGAAGGATTCTTTAAAAAAAGCTTTTTCTTCCTAAATACGCGGTCCATATCCCTCAAATGCATAAAGCTTTATTTGTGTGACTGTAACACACAGAATCGAAGGCAAATCTTTTGCAGACTGATGTCTCGGAATGTGCCTGATGAGGAATATTAAAAGCAAAATTAATGAGGGTACAAGGAAAATATACTATTTTAAGATGCTGCAAATAAAAAAAAAAACAAAAAAAAAACATTAATAATAATCTGTGATACTATGAGTGAGTCAGTCTAAACCTAAACGTATGTTACACTGAGAGAAGTGTAAAGGCTTGGACAGATCAATTGCACATTTCAGCATAACTTGGGTGCGAATCGACTCGAGACTCTGTCAGCTTTAACAGGAATTTAAATGTCCGACAACTGCAACACAAAATAAAAAATATAAAAATGTCCACAGAAAAAATAATGTTCCTTAAAAAGAAACAGCCTTTGATCTTTGCCCTAAGAAGGCATAAACATTTAGAATCACTGACATTTTCACAAGGACAAACGACAAACCCATCACATTAAGTCTAAAACATAAATACAGCAAGAGTCACAGCACAAAGTTAAGAAAAAAAAACAGCACATGTATTGGTTAGTTTCACCACTGTTATAAGGGGAAATGGTATTTTTCTGCTAACGCCCCGCCGTTACACCTCTTGTAGGTTTCTTCCTGAGATTGATAAAAGGTCTGATATCTTAGAGCCAGTAACTTTAGGGGTGTCTGTGGAATACTTTGGTATCTCTCTGCGAACTGAAGGCCTGACAAATGGTCAACAAGTTGGAGAAACAATGGAGAAAAGCAAAACTGAAATGAGCAGAAATAAATCCAGACACTGTACAGCAGTACAGAACAGTGCAATCTTATTTGGTGGCAGGTTATAATAGAATTTGTTTTATAGTAATCTTGAAAACTAGAAACTTCCCTGACCAAACATTTCGTTAACTATTCTAATAAGCAGGATAACATATCTAAAATCTAAATATCCCTTAAATATAAATAACATTAACTTTTATAATAACGATGACTAAAACATCAAGAACGCATTGCGCTCATCCCGTGAAAACTTACTATACAAAGATTGTATTCAGAATCTGTTTAACTAAAAGACTTTGAAGCACAACAGAAATAAGAAGATCCATACCATGCAGTAAAGCTTTGCCTGTTGAGCTTTAACAGTACTTAGGTGTTTCTGTTTCATCACAAATGTAGAATATGGTTTTATTGCTTTTTGATCACTTGAACTTATTCCTGGCATTTTGTCATGAACAGAGCATCATTTTCACTCAAAACATGGCCAGATCTCACGTATCATACACAGTGAACATTACACAAGTTTACACCATTCAGATGTTTTTATAGCCTTAATGCCTGAAATGGAAACACATTTAATCAGATATTTGTTACATTTTGAACTCTTCTTGAACTGGACAATGTGAAGATTTTGCAAAAAAACAAAAAGGGTTTGTTTTTCATAATAAATTCTTTGTCATCTACTGTAAGTAACAAATTTGTCATCACCTATCTTGGTCAAAATGACACACGATAACACAACGAAACACTTGAGACTTTCCTGAGAAATTCAAAGTCAAATGAAACCAGGAGTCATATCGCTATGTTATTGTCAGCTTTAAAGAAAAAAAAAAAGAAGAAGAAAAAAAAGGGTGATAAAAATTTTTGGACAGAATTTTTTTAATCCATGCTGCTCAATAATCTGTGCCATACTGACCTCGTAGCACATTGTCACAGCGCCACAGACAATCAAACAAGCATAAACAGGCTTAATGGAGGCTTCTTCCTGAAACCCACCACCAGCATAGTGTAACATAAACGATGACTGACTGACTGACTGACTGACTGACTGACTGACTGAGGGGGCTAAAAGTTAAATAGAAATACACCATATTAAATTTAAATTAAAACCAACGCTCAAAAGTACAAATCTATACATTAGGCTACATGGATTTTTAAAGACTGCATTTATAGATTTCTCCAAAGGCACTGTTTGCAACAGCAGACTGCTCTTCCTCTCCCTTTTTCCTCACACTAGTGTTCATACAAGCAAGGGAGAGAAACAAGAGGGAGCATGTAGAAGTAAAAAAAAAGAAAAAGAAAACTGAGGCATTTCATGGCTAATCAGCTAAAAGATTTCATTTGTTTTTTGTCGTTCTCATCTTCCAGTTCAACACTGTCTTTTGTTTCACTCAAACCAAGCCTTGCATACAGCCTTGTTTTTTCTTGTTTTTGTTTTTTTTTGAGCCAAGATACATGGCCGTGAAGCAAAGTAATAGTAAAGCAAAGTCTAAAGATGTGGTGTTAACTGGTGAAAGGCATTTAGAGCTTCCAGCAACTTCACCGATCATACCTCGTAAAAATAATCAGCAGCGGGAGGTTTATTAATTATTTCCACACCTTTATGAATGAGCTTTTGTTTGGACAGCTCGTACGTTCAATAAAATACAGTTATCACATGTTTTTTTTTTTTCCACTTTTTTTTTAACAGCTGCCTTTCACTGTGGAGGACACACTTTGGTGTAGAAATCTGGTGTTGATCGAGCCCGCCTCGACAGCCTCAAGCAGGTGAACGCTACAGGTGGGTGGGAGAGAAGGGTGAGCAGAGCGCAGGACAGGCAGTGACGTGACTATAGGCCCTGAGGGGAGAGAGGGAGTAGGTCCGAGGGGGTGCGATCGTAGACAGCAGCGAACAAGACGCAATCTGCTTTAAAAGACAAAATGAAAACAAACTACCTAAAGAAAAGACACAGTCCAGGCGAGCTATTGCCGTTTCCTAAGCTCTCAGTCTTGTTGCCGGTACTGGATGACGGACTTGCGGTCCGGTCCCGCCTGTAGCATGCTGTTCAGAGCCTCGCGAACGTCGAGAGTGCCGGGACTGCAGTGGCCGTTGGGTAAGGACAGAGAGTCTGACTGGGGGAGGAGAAAGGAGGAAGAGTAGCAGGGGGAGGGGTTGGGAAACAGAGTCGAAGAGGAGGGCGGGCTGGAGAAGAGAGAGGAGGAGGAGGATGTCGCGATGAGGGTGGATGTGGGCAGGAGACCGGTGTGAGAAACCAGGCTGTTTGACACAGAAGAGGTGGAGGACGTGGTGGAGGAAGAGCAGGAGGAGGTAGAGGATGAAGGGCTGGCTTTCTGTGTGGGCATCTGGGGGGACAGGGGCAAGTCAAAAAAATCTAATAAGTCTTGGTGGTGATTATTGGCCTGTAGGTGTTGCTGTTGCTGTTGCTGCTGCTGCTGCTGCTGCTGCTGCTGCTGATGCTGTGGTAGCAAAAGAGGCTGCTGCATTGGTGCAGCGTGCTGGGCATTCGGTGCATTCTGGGAAATCAGAGACTCCAGATTAAAGTCATCGCCGAATGCTGCTGCGTGTCCCGACAGGCTGTCCAGACTCAGCCCAGCCTCCGTGCTGTCTGGGGAGGGGGACGGTGAGCTGACAGTCAGGTCCAAGATCTCATCCAGGGGATTCTTGGAAGACAAGCTGGGAGACAGCGTGGCCTGATGGAGTGAAAGAGACGGGTTCCTCAGCGGTTGAACGGGGGAAATGAAGGGCTGGGTGTAAAACGGAGAAAAACCGGAGCTGAGGCTAACTGTGTTAGGCAGAGAGCCCTGGTTGTTGGTGGAGGTGGTGGTGGAATTGTTGGGCCAGCTGTTGTGGGTCCGTTGCTGGGGTTGGTTGGGATTTCTCTGTAGAGACATCAGGGTTAAGTTCTGGGGAGGCGGCCGTAAAGTGGCCTGGGTTTGGCCTTGGATTCTCTGTAGCTGTGTCCTTTGTAGAGGGTTTTGGTTCAGTTTCTGGGCGAGAGACTGAGCAAGGGACTGGGTAAGCATGGGTTTCTGGTTGAACAGATTTGCCAGCAGGTGTTTGTTGTCCTGCTCCATTTTACGCAAGCGCTCCTCAGCCAGCCGCTGCTCCACAGCCTGCTGCTCCTTCTCCTTTCGCCTCCTCTTCACCTCCTCGTCCATTAGCAACAGCTCCTCGCGCACGCGGGCCACGCAGTTCTCTGGGATCTTGATACCTGGGAAAGAAGAGGGTTGCGGTCATGTCACAGTTTTCTGCAAGGTAAACTAATTTCATTTGTTCACTTTCATTTATAAAATCATTTCAAAACCAGAACCATTTCATTTGAGGGTGATATCAGAGGGTGTATTAGCAACAGCAGTAAACAGTATTTTCCTTTTATATCTTTATGAAATCTGTGCATGGTACACAGAGAAAATAGACCAGTGAATATACAGCAAGTGTCCTCACACTGTTGGTTTTTCATGAATGTCAAGATGAATTGCAACATTTTCTGTATTTCAAAAGCGTCACTTAGCATTAATGTAGTGCTTGTAGAGTTCATAGGAGACAAATAAGGAAAGTGAACATCAATTTCATTTCCTCAATTTGTCATAAAGATGTGTCAGCACATTGACAACATCCCATTTTACGGTCAAAACAACACACTGAGATCTGGTAATTCAAACTGATATTTTCATCTCTGGACTTGTAGACTTCTCTTCTATCACAGTTTATAGATTATTCCCACTGGCGTGAAGTCTGGGAGATATTCTGGAAGATAGTACAAAATGTGCACTGAAGTGCAAATCACTTCTGGCAGGGGATGTACTTACCAACTTGTTTGTTATGCTGCTTGGTTCTGAGGCGGACAATTTGCAGAATGCTGGAGCTGGTGATGTCAGACACCACGTCGGAGACACGCTTCCACACACGCAATAGAGCACCACACAACATGTGGTACTGACGGAGGCGCATGCCCTGCAGACACTCCTGGCCTTCTTCAATTTTCTTACACTTTCCATTCCTAGGCAGAGCACAGAGAATAAAAAGTCAGATCTTTTATACATATACCAGAAAAGAGCCTTTCTTTTTCTTTTTTTCTTTTTTTTTTTTGCAAATCCCTCTTTCAGGCAGGTTGAGGGACTGACTGTTCCATACTAGCATTGTTAAAACTGCTCACTGGTCACCTGCTGACGAGGGCACATGTGAGACTTACAGGTTATTTCTTCATGAGTAAGTCTCAGGTGATCTACAAATCCTTGGGAATGGCATCTGACCTTAAAATCACCCTAACTGAATCCTAATAAGCACCAGGCTTGATTGCATGTATTGAGCCATTAATCCCAAGTGACACTGTGGATTTGTGCTTACCAGTTGGCATGGCTACACTTCTTGAAGGAGAAGGTGAACTGGTTCTCCCAGCTGTCTCTGGCTTCCTCTGGAGTCACCTGGAAAAGGAAGCATACACTGAAATTAGCTGTGAGCTTGAAAAATGTATCTTTACCAACACGGAAACTTTGTTATTAGAGAGGTGTCTTCATCTTCCGATCCAATTCATATCATAGTTTTATCTAATTTACAACCCCTGAACAAAGGAGATGACTCGTGGGTTTGTGGTGAATGGTCATTAATCATCACGTATGGAGGGAAAACAGGAACAGCTCTAACTACTAATCATCCCCACTGATATGTGTTTCTGTAATGCATTTTTCATCTCAAGAGTTCCTGGTCTAGTACTCCCATACAGCCACAAGGGGGCAGCAGACTCCATAATCTAAATAAACCAAGTCAAATTATTTCAGCACACACAACGGATCACTCCTGATCCTACTGACAGATTACTCCACAGACATTTGGACTATTACCTTCCGGTAACGTTGGTGCAGGTTGTCCAGGCTCTCGGGGTGAGTCTGCTTGCCGATGTTGGGTTTGAAGACTATGAAGTTCTTGCCTCTTCCTTGCTCAGCCAGCAGCACACATGGGTGGTTTCCTCGCAGCTGTATAGAGGCCACACAGACGGTGAATTTCAGTGCACATCCATTGTGTCGTCACATTGCTGTTCTGTGAGGTGTAGGTTAAATAATGTGTTTGCTCTTCTTATTATAAAATGGGCTTACCTTCTGGGACAGGTAGAATCCCTCATCAGGACCGGTGAGCTGTAGCGACCTGTTGTAGGCCTCATCCCAGGGCATACCTCTGTCCACACTGATCTACAGGGGCAAAAAAAAAAAAACAACAACAGAGACTAAAGCATGAGGTCAAGCAACCACACACTGAAGACCTAAAAGTGAGACAGACTCTTGTAATATTTAGAGTGATCTAACCCATAATTCAAGAACATAAAGGTATATAAGTAAAACTAAAGCTCACTGTCTACCACACTCAGGCATGTACCCAACACTCTCTCTCCATACTTGCTAAACTGGTCCTGGCTACGCAGCATTTCTGCTCTGCTGCCAACTTTGAAATGTCAAATGTAGGTTAGCTTGCAGCCGACAGCTAAAAGCAGAAGATACCACTAATTATCCAGTTCCCACCTACAACTAGTGTCTACAAGGGCTCCTCAGCCCTGGAGTAAGCCTCTATGATCACAGTCTTACTGCTAGCAAAGTGACATCAATCAAATCTGATTTAACTGCAGAGGTAGCGACTTGAGTTACCTGTGACAGTGCCGGTTATGTGGAACAAATTTCACTGTTGTACCAGGTCTCTCTGTATGCAAAAGCTGTGTGCAGTGCAAGCCTTGTCAAGAAAATCTTAATGAATTACTGTCACTGGTATGTGTTATGTAATCTATGGAGATGGCTTTGCTGCCTCTGACTATGAACTTTTCTTTGCTAGGTCTACTGGAAGCCTACAAGAGACCAGAAGATTTGCATTTTTTGGCCATCATGTATATTCATAGAATTATTTCTGGTTCATAATGCTCAGGCTGTCTCAGCAGGCACAACAAAGCAGTGTTCATTCTGCGTCGCACCGTAGCGTGACTTGTGATGCCGTAAAAACAGTCTCAGCCTGCGTTACACCTGTGCCCTTCTTGAGGCCGATACTTTCTACACAGAGATCATGTTGGTGATCTGTTCTTAGTTTGGCTCCTTTAACATTAGATTAGATAACTCATGATGTGATACGATGATATCATTTTTGATCACACCAAGAACAGTCTCACAGCTAGGAATGGCTGTGTAAAGGTTATGCGGTGCCTACCTTATAGAGAACAACCTGTCCATCCTGTGGGTTTCCAGCTGTCAGGAAAGTTTCCTGCTTCTCCTCATAGATCTCATCGTTACCTGGGGCAAGGTCTGTCAGAGACAAAGTGAACCAAAATAATTACCCACATTAGAAGATTAGAAACCGCCTTTTTTTTAAAATCAGTCCTCAAGGGCCAATTACAATCCAATTTGAGGTGATGCATGTTGACAGACATAACAGAAGAGAGGAACAGCAGCTATTGTCAGTGTTCTGCAAACATTACTGATATTACTCAGTTATAAATTAGTCTGTTTCTTAAATACATTTAGCAGATTTGATTCCTGTGTTTTCACTTTTTGTAATTATTGCTAACATTATGTTTACAGTTAGGATCACAAATTGTTCCTTTGAGTAAGTCCTAAAATTGTGTATTTTTGAGAGACACTTGACCTACCTAGTATTCCCATGTCATATTTGCCCTCCTTCTTGTCCTTCTCGATTAGGTAGTCAAAGTTATCAGTGAAGTACTGGAAGAGATAGTTCTGCTTGTGGACCTCCAGGCCAAGGATGCGATTTAGGAACTTGGTGATACTGCAGTCTGAGATAAAAACAGAACACAGAACAGTTAACAACTAATTTTGTGTTGTAAAGTTGTATTTTACGCTCAGTGGCCTGAGTTGATGTATTCGTCCTCAGTACACTGGCATAAAATCTGCCTGCATGCCTCGTGGGTACTCTACCTTTCTCAGTACTGATCCCAAAGCGAGGCTCCTTACAAAAGATGCCCACATCCATCATTCCAAGCTTCATGTCTGAAATAAAGAAAAACATATTTGTGTCACAGATTAATCATAGTAAACTTTGTGCTGGTGAAGTTGTTTTTTTCTTTATAGTGGCTCACAGTAAAGTAAAGCTCAAACATACCTCTGAAGAACATAGCTTCACCCGCCGGGTAGCCTTTGGGAGGGGGCACCTTGTTCTCTATGTGGCCTAGGATTGCTTTGGTGATTTTATCCAGAGCCTTGGTACCATACTGCAAGAAAAGGGATTTTGGGCAATTAGTGTGGATAAATCCTCTCAGAAGGCTCATTCAGAAATTTAGCAATGCAAAGGACAAGTTAACATAAGAGATACAGTGTACAAAAAGCAAGACAGATCTCAAATTGTTGAAATGAACTAGATGCACATTTTTACCACTGAAGGTCAGAATATTATCCTCAAAGGTTCTTAAATTTGCCTACCTTGTTTTCAAAATTGTACTTGCTCAGGTCTCTGGATTCAGTGGCTCTTCTGTCTCCGTGGGTTAACGCACCCTGCAAAGTAGATTGGCGACAGTGTTATTAGTATTATTATTATCAGTATTAGCAGTATTTGCCTTATAGCCATCAGAACATCATCACACAGATACAGATGGACACAGTGATGTCGGATAAATCTGTGTTTGCTGTTGATCAGGATGGGTCAGTGCTCTTATACAGCCTGACTTCAATGCTAGGATTAGGCATGAGCGAATACAGCTAATAACCAATGGATTACTGTATGGTTACTACACAATTATTATAGGATTGCTATACCATTACAGTGGATATCACCATGGACTTTGAACCATTAATTCTGCTCTTCATAATCAGAGAGTTGATTGTGATTGTAGACAGTATATTATTATGCTGCACTAACTTTGTATAAAGTGGAGAAACTCTTTAAAATTGCACCACTTAATTTACATATTGTCTAAATCCAATCTCCATGGTGAACGCTTTAGCAACCAATTTAACTTAGGGCTGCAGTGAACAGTTATTTTCATACTCAGTAAAATGTCAGATTATTTCCTCAATCAATCATTTGGTCTATAAAACATCTGTCTGACCCACAGTCCAAGACCCAAATATATTCAATTTACTATAATGTAAGGCAAGGACATGCTTACTTTAGAGAAACTGGAACCATCAAATGTTTGGGATTTTTAATGAAATGAAACATCAACATACAACATCATTTATCAAATATATTTATAATAGAACTCCGTGGTTTATTAATGAGGTGTATGCGTAACCACTCCAAGTCAAATAACCCCAGACTTAACCTGTGACAGTGGTGTCATGAATCAGTCCAGGTCTGTTAGACGTATGGTACATTTGCTCTGCATTAAACAGCAGCATGGAAAAGCATCATTACTCACACAAACACATCAAATAGTGTGTGACTACACAGCCTGGTTTGTGCCCAGCGTGTCAGAGGAACCCGATGAGGTTGAGGTGTGAAGGGAAACCTAAGCTGCCTACTTTGTGACTCAATGGGAATCCAGGCAACATTTTTGCAAAGTGACAGACAAAAGTGGATTTCCACAATATAGACACAAATCTCATTTACACCTTAAAATTCAACCCTGAGTCTATCCAAGATCCAATCCTGTGTTCAATGGTTTTCAGCACTTTTTAAGAGTCACATGAACTGTGAGGTAGGTGAAGGAAAATTTAGAGGAAGCCAAGTCGACGGCAGACCAGCCTCATAGCCAGCTGCTGGCTCTGCCCACACAGAAAAATGCCTTCAGATACCAAAACAAAGGGATGTTTTAGCCAAATATGACTTCACTGCTCATCTAGAGTCAGCTAGCTGCAAAAGGTATTCAGCCGTCTAGTTGGAGTATGAGTGCAATTTGTGTTGTATCGGGTTCAGGCAGGCATGTAGACGAGATGTGGCCTATTCTTGATGCACATTTACCGAACGCGGCTGGCAGACACAGGGACGACTTCCTGGAACTGCCATCCCCTTGCACCCTCCTTGCCCTTTTCCCAAAAGAACTGTCATGCTGTGTCACTATGGAAATAAATGACCGCTAGTGCTGAAATGCATTGATAATTGTGGAAAATAACCATAGGCTTATAAATTATCCAGACAAGCTCTTTTGCTTTTTTCTGCTTATTCAGTTTTCCGTCAAGGAGTTGGATAAGGGAAAGACCCAGAATCTCTTGAGGTTTGTGGATAAAAGTTGACGTAACTTCAAGTGAACTGACAATAAAAGAGACTTTACAGAGAGTCTCAAGAGTAGGGAATACCCCAGGAAACAGGAAGGACAGGGGGTGAGGGCAGGGTGAAGATGCAAACGGCAGAGTCAATGGCAACCCAGAGCACAACAATCAATAAACACGAAACACAGATCCTCTCTGTTTACAGTGGAACAATTCTTCTAATACTCCGTAAGACAACAAGATGAAAAGATTTATTTCCCCATGAGACAAATTCCACTCAGTTAAAAAGGAAAAATAAAGGGAACATGGGACAAAAAATGTGTGGAAAATAAAAAGAGTGAATGCAACACGCACACACCCACACACACACATTTACAAGGCAATGATATTTACCAGGCTCTCTAGTCTCTTTGCCACAATGGAGGCAAAGCGTCTCTCCCCAGCCAGCTCTGAGATGAGGAAGATGTACTCTGGGGCCGTCACCTGATTGGACCGATGGGTGCGACCTGAGGAGACAAGGGAAAAATGACGATAAGACAAAAATATGTAACACAGTTAAAGAGACGACGACTAAAGCCTGCCTGTATTCAACAGTGTACTTTGCTGATTCCTTAAGCTGAAATCCATAATTTAAATATTTACAACAAGATGGAAAAACCAGAGTCATGTGTGTGATACAGTCTCACAAACATATATCAAACCAAATGAATAAAAATATTCTTTACAAATGAAGCAATACTTTCCTATGTATGGGATATGTATGGGATGGTGCAGATTTTGCAATTTGAAAATCATTTCACACCATCTTATCTTGAAGTCACTTTCTGTGCAACAGCTGTGGTTTCAACAGACTTTATTGGCGTTGACAACCAGACAGACAGACCAAAAAAAAAAAAAAAAAAAAAAAAAAAAAAAGCCACGTATTAACAAAAACAAGTTACTGATTTCATGTTAACACATGCTGCACCCACTGACAGAAAGGATAAATTATCAAAAACAGAAAAAAAAAAATAAGGGGATATTTTCTGTGACACGATAGGATCTGCAACATCAAATAACAGACGTATCTGATCTTTACACTCGTGGGAGAAGAAACTCTGCTTGAACAGGCTGTTATTCATGAACTACAACAACAAAAAAACAAAACTTCGGAAAGTTTTTTTTCCCCTTCTTATCAGGAAGTAACAGTTACCGTGTGTGTATCTGTACAATATAAGCCCTAAAATGCTAAACAAGAATGAAGCTATAATTTTCATACAAATGCTCCTAATGCAAGAAGTTTGCTAATTACTGTAAACAATTCATGCCCTACTCTGTGATGTTGTGTGTGTGTGTGTGTGTGTGTGTGTGTGTGTGTGTGTGTGTGGGGTGGGGGGGTGGGCAGGCATGAAAATATGCACAGAAGATATAGAGAGAATACAGAGAATATATTTTACTAAACCCTTGTCACTTGGACTAGCATGAAAAGCAATACTAATATTCAGAAATGGATGAAACAACTGCACCCAGTAGGAAAGGTTAAATGTTTAGAGCACACCATGTGAAGTAAGTGAGAGCAACTACAACCTTGCAGTGTTTCAGTGGAACAAGATGACATTTGTCCTAATTTGGTAATCTTTGGCCTAAACATAGAGAGAGAAATAAAACTAGACAAGGTTCCTTGGAGTGACTCTCTCCTGACCTTTAAGGAGAAACTACTCCTCCACTAATTTCTTTTTAATATTCCTGATACCCTCTGACCCTTAAGTCACTGCCTGTTTCAGGCTCATACGTAGAGAGCAGTACATACTAGAAAGCTATCACGTCCCTGACAAATAGAAAAAAGCAGAGCCTGGCACATCTTTCAACCAGTTGCACAATGATGTGCTGCAGAAAAAGTCACGTTACTGATAAAGAAAATGCCAGTGACGAACACTCAGGCCACATATTGGTTAACACAGTGGCATAAGTTGTTATGAGTCATTTTTCCAACTCTGAAACACAGTTACTTCGAAAGCAAACAAAGAAAAAAATCTTTTTTTGTTTTATAATCAAGCCTTTACTCCCCTTTTACCTTTAAAAGGCTCATTGTAAGATTTAATTTCTTGACTCACCAAATTGCTGAATAGCCCTGTCTGCACTCCACGGCAGCTCCAGGGTCATGTGGACCCGCCGTCTCTGGTTTTTCACTCGCTTGTCCGCCTGCAGGGAAATCCCCGAGCTGGCTGCCTCTGAGATGATGGCCACCAACTGTAGAAGAGAGAGAGGTTTGGATTATTGTTGGCGATCTTAATGAACAATGTTTAGAAAGCAGTAAATTTCTTTAAAGAGTTTGGGGCCTCTCAAGACATTATTTATTATATGCAAGATAAAATGATCCATTTAATGTAACTGACCTTCTCTCCGCTCATGAAGCGGTCTTTTTCCTTGATGTTGATGTGGTCGATGGTAAGACCCTGCTCAGCCCGTGACTCATAACGGACGCTGCCGTCAGGACGCCGCACCACACGACCCTTACGACCAGTCATCTGCAAACAAAAAAAATGTACAGTCACTGAAAAGAACATGTGAATGCCACCGACTGGAGAGTGTCTAGTTGAGTGTGTACGGCTCAAACCTCTGAGACTTTATCTGGTCCGCCAAACTTATCGATGAGCTCATCCAAGGTATTGAGAGGTAGTTCTTTTCCCAGCTCGGATATTTTGTTGAGGAGGCCCTGCTTCATTTCCTCTATCCTTGCTGTGAACACAGAGAACTGTGTAATTAACTGTGTAACCCTAGCAGGTGAGAGTCAGGAAAACAAGTGGGCGAGGGAGGCTAAAGTCTCTGCTTTTGAGTGGGGGGGTCTTTTCACTGCCTACACATCTGTATTTTCATAGAGACACTTCTGAAAGGGCATCAGTATCTTTTATTTGATCTTCTCACACATTGCTCCCACTGACAACAAAGAAGAAGAAAGGGAACCTCCCTACCTGTCTGGTAGCTAGTCTGGTTCACGAAGATGACATCATCGTTGTCTAGCAGGGAATCAGGGGAGGAGTTGGAGTCTGTGTCCATGCCATCGGAGTCACTACTGCTGTCATCAGTGATGTTGATCACACCGCCGCTGTCCACTGTGTGCTTGGGTACCTTGGGCTGGCGACCTCTAGGCTTCCCTGATTGAATGCCACATTGTGATATTAGAGTAAGAAACAAAGAAAAAACATAATATAGAGGCACTATTTCAGGGTCCACATGCTAACATGGTGTCACAAATGCATCCTCTTCACTTACGTTTTCTCTTATTCCCTGGCGCCTTCTCTCTCCTCTGTTTCTCTGAAGGGAAATGCTTCGTTACAAGAGACTGGAATACTCCCCTAAAGCCAGGAGGAAGAGGAGAAGAGGAAGAAGAAACTTTTATTATGACAGCAAAGTGATCAGGACGACCCAAGGCAGTTGTAGCATTTAGACCCGGTACATTCCTGATGCAGCCTCATTATCAGTGTCAGGTGTTGACAGGCAGATGAACACGTTGGGTGTGATCTAATACACTCAGACATTCAGGCATGTCTGCTGTGAGAGGTTTAGGGTCAAACAAGTTCAGAGTACTAAACACCTATCCCCTTTCTTGTTTTTTTTGGACAAGTCAGTTGTTAATTAAATAGCTGCTAACAACTTAAGAGACTGCATGGTTTCATTTCAGTGAGGACTTAAACTACATGACCTGAATACATTCTACAATACTACGTGTTTTATAGAATGTATGTGGTGAGGATGTGTTCTTCTCCAGTTTGACAAATCTGGCAGTATGGTGAAGCAGCAAAGTAAAATGGAAGAAACCCACAGACTGCTCTGGCCTCCAGCAAACAGTCAGTAAGCCCTCCAAACAGGGTCAAGGGTGTCAGAAAGGTAATAAGGAAAATGAAAAACTTTCCTGTTATCATGCAAAACTTTACTGCTGTGAGAGAGCATTTAGCTGTTCAGAAAGTGCTAGAACCCTGTTAAGACATTTGATCACATCTGAGCAATATCAAATATCCTATTAAAATAGAGACAAACAAACAGAAGGGCAGTGTTTTCCACTTCACTCACTCTGCTGCAGAGACAAATCTGTCGAGATGCCCGTCATTCTCATCCAGGACTTCTCTGGTGCGGGACTCTCCAGTAGACTGAAGGCCAATAACGATGCACTGAGGTGGAAAAAATTTAAACACACATCAACAACCACACAGCTCTACAGTGTGTGCCCGAGGTACTTCATTTCATGATGGCAAAAACCGTATCACCTTTTTTTTTTTTTTTTTTTTTTTTTTTTTAAACTTAAGCACACCCCAGTCAACCTTTTTACAGTCAAGTACAAAAAATCTGGCCGATGCCTATAGGTCCCAAACTCTGCTGCTCCTATGTAGACAAAGCAAAGCACAGACTACAATATGTATCAAAACAGCATTTATGCAGTGGGAAAAAAATATTTTGTGCTTGCTGTCTTTCCCCCACTTATGTATCATCTATAGAATTTCAGCTCCTACTTGGATATTCCTCTGATAATTTCTCCTCCTCTAGATTATACTCACACACTACAGTACATGACTCAGTGTTCAAGAGTGTGCTGTGCTGACCTTTCCCGCCTCCAGCTCTTTTTGGGCCAGCTCCACCAGGCAGCGGACCTTGGCAGCGATACAGAGGTATTTGAAGAAGCGCTGGTGAGACGACCAGAACTGCCCCCACAGAGACTTCCTGCTGACCAGGCCCAGCTCATCAGCTGCACGCATGAACACTTGCAACGCCTCTGCCCACTGGACACAGATTCCAGATGTTCACAATCAGTTCATAATGTTTTTTTTCTACATCGCACACATATCAAAGACACAATATTAGCTAATCCGCATTTGTGGGAGGTATGTTGCTCACCAGTTTGGCAGCTTTGTTATAGACCAGTTTGAAGTCACTGTCCAGTCCGATCTCTTCAATGCGGAAAGATACCCCTGAGAAGCTCAACTGCCTGGCGATGTACATCCCGCTCACTTTCATGTCCATGGCAACAATTTCCATGGCACCGACACCTCTGTATACAAACGGCATATAAATTATTCAACATAATTCAATCACAGGTCAACCAGCTATAACTGCAAACTGATTGCAACGAATTTTCCAGTAAGCACAGTGATATGAAGATATGTATCCATGTGATTGAAAGGCTCTCGGGAACACAATGCTTGAGAGTGAATTTCTGCAACATGTAACCCTACGAACCTCTTCTCAATGGCGTGCAGGAAGTCATCAAAGACTCTGAAGGGCGTGCCCTCACCCCAGATTCCCAGGCGGCTCATATAGATCATGTTCTTTGGCTCAGAGGCACCTAAGGCAGGGATGACACAAATATATATGTTAAAATCCTCAGTTGTGTTGCATTAGGTGTATGAACGTCTGTCTATCTGTGTGTCAGCCTACCTGTGGCACTCGCATACACCACTCTGGCCCGTGGCAGCTTGTTTTGCAGGTCAAGCACTGCCTTGCCCATCTTTGTAGATGTGGCATTCTTGGCTTTGTGGCATTCATCAAAAATAATCTGTAATGGTGAAAGGTCAAGGGCAAACAACATAGATGTGCAGCATCCATTTATGTAAAACCACTGTTGGATGTGAGGGTGTTCAAATGAAAATCAGGATAGAAAAACACATGTTATTAAAATGACAGGATACGACTCCATCAAAGTCTGGCTTGCACCAGTCCAGGATCTGTTTAATTCTCGTCCGGCGCTGCCCTCCTGCCTGGCTCTCTCCAATCAGTGCAGAGTAAGTTGCAAACAGGACTCCTTCTGAGGTAGCTGTGTCTCCATACTTTATCTACAGAAACAAATTCAACATTTTCAAGTGGAGAATAAGGCTTGCTTTGTTTCATTTTCTCTTTTGAAGCACATATATCTTAAACTGTTGCCGAGAGCCAAACTAATTCCACCTGGACTCACCTTGTTTAAGGCATGCACAGGAATATTCGGTGCATCTATGTCTTTGAGATCTCTCTCTGCATCAAATTTCAGGTCATTGGATATGCTGAACCTGAGGGCAGGAACAGGATAGTCAGTAATTCCACTGGTCACTGCACAAACTAGCTTCTACAAGCTCAATATAGTATGGCTACAACTGGATACAAAGCACAATCATATAAATCAATCACTGTAAACGGTCCAACTACAGCTGTTATTTAGCTTTCAAGTTTGTTTAATGGCTCCTGTATGAGGTCAACCAGAGTAGTAAATCTCTCTTACCATAGTGCTTTCTTCCTTCCCTTAAGGTAATTCTCCAAGATGATTCCTGCCACAGTGCGTCCCTTTCCGACCCCTGCCCCATCTCCGATCAGGAAGCCTGCCCTCTGGTTGTTCTGAAGGATCACCTCGTGTTGCTGAGGGCACATGAAGAGCAAATGCGTTAACAAAGGTGCGTACATAATCAAAACATGAATCATTCATTAGTACCGAAATGAGTAAGTGCTTTATGTTTTGTGTGCCAGTGCGTGTACCTGGCAGGCATAGATGATGGCCTCTAGCTGCAGAGCAGACAGCAAGCCACTGTTTATAGTTGACTCGGGGATAGACAGAGTGTATGTGATGTCAGGAGGAGGGACACTGGATAGTGTGTTGGTCTCCACCACTATGTCAGGATGAGAAATTCCTATGGTGGCTGAAGAAGGGAAAAAACAGAGAAACGCTTTAAAGAAGGGAAACTTTTACAAACATGCTAACAGCAAACTGCAGGACTGCCGTGTCGTATTAAGAAGAAAAATGTAGATGAATTAATAGGTAAGTGGATGTCGTCACTCAGTCTAGTGGCCTACATTTTGAAGGTTTGTACTCTGCATATGTGTCTACGTGTCCCAGTTCCTCGGTCTCCTCTTCCTCTGCATCCTCTTCCTCCTCTGGTGGAGGCTGGTTTCTTTGAGGCTGGAATCACCAAAAAGATTTCATCAGAGCAATTCATATTAACAACAGCCCTGTTTGTGAGTTATGTTTCTTGAGTTTCTTGTTTCAGCTTAAGATGATTTAGGTGAGTGTAGCTGAAAGTTAAGAGGCGAGTGAGCAGTTAGTAAGTTAGCAAAGCACACGTAGAACTCCTTATCGATGAATATTAACCAGTGAAAGAGTAAAATAACAAACAAAACTAAAAAGTGTATAAAACCAGCTGAAGCAGAATGAAAGAGGGCTTTGAAGCGTGTTTGTAACCAAAAGTTGTTTTTCTTTTTACATGTTCAGGCAACAAGAAGTAAATGTTATCTGAGGAGGGTCTCATTTTGACAGACAAGTCAATATTACACTGCTTCTATTCTTGTCTCATAAACAATTCAAAGACAATGCAGTATATGTACAATTTGTTTCCTTCGCCATGTGCATTTGCAGAATGTCCAGTACATGCAATATGCAGCAATGCTTTCATCATCTGTGTTAATGTAGACTTGCTAAAGAAGCCACAAGTGTTACAGTATCACTCATCCCATACTACTACCACCATGCATTACACTGTCAATATGTGACCCTCACTCTTAGATTAGTGGTGTATTATGTTTCTATGTAAAACAGCCTAAGGCTTATCTTGCATTGCAAACACACAGGGTAATAACAGCTGCACTTTCAACACATGACACAATCTGCATATCTCTGCATTACAGAGAACTGCCAATGAACAGGTCATCTTGTTCGAGAGCTTGGTTTCATTTTAACATGAGATTGGAGAGGCTGGTGTGGCTACCTGGAATCCTCCTAAAGGTGGGGTGCTGATAATAGCAGTTATATCATCCAAACTGGCCAAGCCTTGAAACCTGCTGGTGCCATTCTGCTGTCAACAAACATAAAATGAAGAAATACAAACTCAAATAAACAGAGTGCCAAATGCATAAGAAAAAACAGAACAAAAAAACATGAGTAATCATTGTGCGTGTGTGTTTGTGTATGCATGAGCAGTGAGAGCGTGTGGGTTCTCTTTGGATGTCTGACGGAGCAGCACTCAACAAAATGCAATTTGTTGTCTGGTGGTGAAAAGCCAGCGACAACAACAACAAAAGGCAGATAAAGCTGTGTGTGTCTGGGAAACATAATGGATGAAATGAGGGCAGAATGAAAAGGGAAACATAAAAGGCTTTCAGAAGGCAGGGGAAATAAATGTACTCTGATTCATATCAAAAAGATATCCTCAGACCCATCTAATTCAAAGAGGCCTCCACGGCAACATGAGCAGGGATGGAGGAACAACACTTGAGAACTAAGTTGCTCTCCTAAGATGACCAGACTGGAGACCATGATGTCCGACAATTCATTGAGTGTCTTTGAAGGGATGGTGCATCAAAAACAAACATAATTATCACTGACTGTTTTAAGATTTCTGTCCAGTGTCTGTGTGCAACTACGGAGGTCTGATGTGCTCTGGTTGCAATTTCGAAAACAGCTGGTTTCCACATGGCGACACTCAATCAATCTATCAGAGTATGTTGTGAGAGTAACGGGTGACTGAAATGGCTTTCCATTTGCAAGTAAAAAAATATCTGGACAAGACTGCCCTGCACAATGTAACTGATCACAACAATGAATTGTTACTTTCCGAGGAGATAATAGGCAAAATTATGTCATTTTACACAATAAATGCGTTACTAACATAGGGAAAATCCCCTTTTCAACTATGTCACCACGTGTCTGTCCTGCTCTGCATGCCATCAAATTAAATATTAGTAAAGGAAAACAATTGTTTTCAGTGTCAAAACAGAGTTGTAGTTGATTGTGTTGCTACATCATGAAAATCCCAGATGATAGTGTAACCTACAGCAGCTTGCCAGATCAGCACTAAGAGTAAAAAGGACAATCTGAACCTTGTTTGCTGGTGCTTGGTGCCCACCCCCCATACAGACATGCATGTGCTGATTTAAAAAACATCAGTGTTACATAATAGTAGCAAGATGCGCTGTTGGTGTGGTAATCAGTGTTTCTGGTAATGACGTGTGTGTGGTATGTGGGTGCTTGTTGCTGACCTCTAGGCTCTGTGCTGGTGTGGTGGTACTAGTGTTGACGTCCCAGAGGGTGGGCACTGTGTCCAGGTTATCTGTGCTGATGAAGGACTGGGTATCAGCATATTCCGACAGTGAGTCAGCCGGAGAGGAGAACAGAGAGTTTGTGGAGAGGTCATCAATGCAGGACAGGTCCTGAAGGCAGAGAAAGAGAGGGGGTGTTAAGTTCAGCCTCTGAAACAGGGCAAAATCTGGGGCAGAACAGAGTCATATTGATTTTCGTCCACTTAAAAAGAGTTTAAATGTAAGTGACACGTAGATTCCAACACCAAGCAAGGCACAGCCCCTCCCATCACTCCCTTTACCATCGTGCTTCATGAGAAAATAAAACACCATAAATCCTAATTACACAGTATATTCTATATCAGACAGAGCACACTTTGTGCAGGAGAGGAATATTAAGTGTATACCATAGAGAGAAGGAAGGTGTGAAATGAGTATTACTGGAAGTGAAACACAGACAATAAAGGTGGCACATTGTGGATCTCAGCCAACACTGCACTCTTTTGGGAGTAACACCAGTAGCCTAAACAAAATCTAATCACACACAGATGTGTGAGTGTGAGCATGCAAAATGGAAAGCGAGCATAATGAGAGTGCTTGTGTCTGTGTGTGTGCGTGTGTCATTTTAGCCATGGCTGCCTTCCAGTCGCCCCTCTATTCATATCCTTTCCAAACCATTAGCATGCCATGTTCTTTAACTAGTCTCTCACTGGCACCCCTGGGCCCCCTGAGACTTATAAACATGGATGTGGGGAGATAAGGATTGAGTGATTGGGGTGGGGGGCATGGTATACAATGGCAGGCTGTGCAGAAGACAAACAGTTTTTAAAAATGGGAGTATGGATCTCTTCATTTTATGGTGTAGGTGTGTGTCTGCGTTTAGTCCTCAGTGTCTGTGTGACTACATGCATGTATATTTATACTTTGTGGGTCATGTGTGGAGATTCCCACACCCCCGCGTTCTAGCTAAACCCTCCAGAGGACCATGAAGCTTCCCTGAAAACAACCCAGAGGGTCCAACTTGCTAATACAGCAATTTCATTTCACTGTTTACGTCCCTTTAAAGGGATAGTTCCACATTTTGGGAAATATGCTTGCTCACTTTGACCAGAAGATTGGCTAGCTGCTTCCCCATTTCCAGTCTCTGTGCTAAGATAGGTCAACCGGCTGCTGATTTCTAGCATACAGACATGTGTGTTGCGTCAATCTTCCCATCAAGCTCCCAGTAAAAAAGCTGGCCAAAATGTTGAACTTTTGCTTTTAAGGTCTGGTTGCCTGTGCTGCACACTAATGTTATGCTAATGTTAATATATAATGTTAATATTAAATAAAACCCAAGTAACACAAATATTTATACAGTCAGTTTACACATTTCTGTATCTGTCCTGCATTTAAACAGGCTTACATGGTTTAGAGCTGCACTTATACAGGAAAAAACGTGTATAGCCACAAGTGGTGATGAGTGGGGTTGAAGCACAATATGGTATAAAGACTGAAGATGCTTTTTAGAGGAAGAACAATATGCTGCTGTATGCTGCCCAAAGTAAACAGTGTCAGGACACAGAGATAAATGATTAATTGTGATTCTGACTCAATCTCAACAATATGCTGCTACTGATTAATGCTGAGAAGCTGCACTGACTTCTGTTACAGCTGCCTATTAACCATTACTCACAGTTCAGCTGAAAATGTTTCGCAGGCATGAGAAGACACGACATGGAGCTCTTAGTGTTAACATGACTACATCATGTGGGAATGGGGCCCAGTGAGGGTGGTAAACAGCAGGCAGACAAACACAGGCTCAGCTCTGTGTGTGCTCACAGATACATGTGTATATTTTTGCCCTCTGACGTTAGAGAAACAACTCACTGACTGTGAGACGTAAGATGTTTGTGCATTAGAAAGAGTTCGTTTTCAAGGGTACGGCACTCAGCTTATCAGTGCTTGCTGGTAGCTCTATGATTATGCTTCTCTCTGCAACTCTCTCGACCTACCTTTCTGTTTCCTTTTCTCCCTGTGCGTGTCTGTGTGTGTGTGTTTCCTGAGGGCAAGATCAGGCATGAGCTCTGAAAGCAGCCTCGCCAAAGTTGTTCTACCCTGCAGACAGCTGAGTGGAACAACTGCCTTTTCAGGGGGTGACCAGGGGGGAGGTATAGATGTTAGGGTCCCTGAAAAATACCACTACCACTCCCAAACTCATAACCTGTCACCACCTTACCTGTCTCCATTTTGTTTGTTTATCCTGTCAGTTGTGCATCTTCCTATCTCACCCTATTCTCTGTCTCACCCCTTGCTCTGCTTCCTCCTTTCTTGGCTCTTCTGACTGTGGATAGATGTGTAAACAACAAGGCTTAGAAAAGGGACGCCGTGTCACTAGAGGAATCATTCCAGAAAAACGGAATTGTGGAAAAACAGAGATAAGCACAGACATGTATTTCACCATGGAACACAGCTGAGTGAAACGCCAGTGTTGGATGCACAGGATCAGTCGACAAGTTTTGTTCTAAACACAGATACAAATTTGATAAGAAAATACAAAGTGAGTCACAGTTAAAATTATGAGCTGTCATTGTAAAAATGATTTATGGTTATGAAAGCCTTAAAAACTTAATGACTTCACTGTTTGGCATCACAATGGATTAATTCAAGCTCAAGCTGAAACTAGTCCTAAATTGATTTGTTCTGCAAATATATGAATTGTTTTTAGACCTGCAGGTCATTGCTCCATGTAATGTTGCGATGTGACTTCCAGGCTTTCCACATCATGTAAAATCCATGTAACAGAGCATACCGTGCTGCTGCACTGTAGTTATTAAGGAAACCCACAGTCCTGATACAGAGGGATCACAGAAAACTCAGCCATGTCTTGGTTGATGCTAACCAAAACATGGCCGACCACAGTACCATACTAATCGAGTTGTTAAGCAGAGCGTAACTGAGGCAGCAGTGTTTGTCCCCCAGCAGGCCCATACCCAAGGCCAGTTCATCTACCGTTCCCAAGACTGGGTCCTGCCAAGCAGAGATAAGGCTTGAATTCCAACTGCTCTGATGGTAATCTGGCTCCTTCCACAGCAACACAGCCACAAAACCGTAAAACTACTAATTCAGCCCCTCTTTCTCGGTCTCTCTCTCTCTCTGTCTCTCTTTTCCTCTCTCTTTTTCTACAGTAAAAATATCTAAATGTCTGTGTATGTTTCTGTGTGTGGAAGTGTTTCTTTCATCAAATTGCTTTCAGGGAATTGAATTTGCTTGAAATCTTTATTGTAATTTCTGGGAATAGCTAGAGAAAAAAAAATCACAGTGTGTGTGTACACAAGGGAACATGTAAAAGCCCATGTGCAGGTTTTTTCATTTGTCCACCCTTTTTTTTGCCTTTCATGTGTTCCATTTCCACTTCACTTTCTCCTCTGCTATAAATGCTGAAAGCTGCATTATATCCTCCTCTTACAACTCACACAGTAAAGCTGAAACAACAGGCAAATACTGGCATCCATCTGATCACTTCTCTGTAACATGGTGCAATCTTAAAAACCTTGTGCTCAAATGGACTTACTACGAGCAGCTCTGTATAGAGGCAAAAAAAACCAAAACAAAACACAGGACAGACATGTGCACTGTACACATGTACTATACGTCACATCCTGTATCCACAGAAGCAGTAAATTGTATTTGAGAGTCTGGATAATGACAGTTGTCTGCCTACAGATGATTAATGGAGGCACACAGCAGTGAAATAACGGTCACAAGACGCCTGCAGAGCTGCAGAGTTACTTGATGGTTGTGTTTAAACGGTGGTTATCAGCTCGAAGAATCAGAACTGGAAAAATACACTTCTAAACATAAACCACCCACAAGCAGTTTGATGTATTTACAGTGTGATGACTAATCTAAAGCACATGTCACATAATGACCCCCCTCTCCTTAAAAAAATATCCCATTCAGGATAAAATGAATATTAGCAAACGCAGATAGGTAAAAAAGCATTTATCTGTGCTGCTCATGCAGCTTCAACAGTTGCCTTGGGAAAAGTGAGGAACAGTCGTTTCTGATGTAATGATTACAATGACACTGGTTATGACACGGCCCCAGTGATAAGCTCAAGCGCTACCATACAAGGAAGTCTAACAGCCTTGTTTTTGTAGTTCACTTTATAAACAATAATTTCCATGGGCCTGCGTACTTCTCTTTCTCTGTAAATGGTACTCTTTCCTATTAAAAGCAAAACAAGTTCAAATCAAAAATCCTATCACTGATAGCTGTGTGTTACTAACAGAGACCACTTTGAATGGGGTGAAATATAAGAGATTTATCAGATAGCAACCTTTCTTTAGCACATGTTGTTAAAAGAATAAGCTCAGGGGATGTGGTTTGTATTTCCTGAGCTCCACTATGTTCCACAACTGCAGTCTCTAACAACAAACTACAGAATGTTTTTATTTGTTTGTTGTTTTGTTTTCCCCCTTTCCTCTCCAATTTGGTGCAGTCAAATCCTCTGTGTTGTAGTCCTTGTCACTGCTAACGCCACTGATGTCCTGTTGGGAATTTATGGCTAGCCACACTCCTCCTGTGATACACATGGTGCTGCCAGCTGCTACTTTTCACACACATTTTCTTTGGCATGTTGGAAATGTTAAGAGCAGTTGACATGTCGACATGGGGCATGATTCTTTACTGATCTCTCACCTGTAAAGACCCCCAGTTACTGTTGATGCAGTTCATGACCAATCCAAAGGCTGACAATTTCTTGAACCAATCTTTACTTTATGTCACTGCTACATATCAAAGGCTAAAATGGCCCTCCTGCTATCAAAAAGCAAACTTCAGGTATATATTTCTGTACATAGTCCTGGGCCACATCCTGTTTAACTCAATAATCTGCTGCAGCGCAAGGCCAGGCGGAGGCCCCCGGCAGGCCGGGCCAGGCCTAGGGCTTTCCCCTCCTACACACTGCCAGCTTGGTTGCTTTTCCAAGGCCAGGAAACAAGTCACCCAAGCCTCCCACTTACCCCACACACCCACATATACACACACACACACACAAACACACACCTCAAGTGACCTCGCCGTCTCAAACGTACAGTTCTGTCATCCCCTGCTTATTCTCTCTCAAGTCTTTTAAAACTCCATCCCCCTTGTTTCCCATCCCTCTCTGCCCTTTCAGCTACGCATTGTGTGTTTATCCTAGTTTTGTTTTCCCACAGAGTTCGGCAACAGGAAGAGGAGCTATTTAACTAAACACTTACTTTTCACTGATATCAAACTGCACATTGCTCAACATCTTTTTCAGGAGATGTAATCACCTGCCACGTAGTTAAACAAGGACAAAGATGGCATCATATTACAAACACTGTTAGGCACCAAATGATGTGTAAAATTCACCCATAGGTCTAAAATTACCATTGTACACTGTAGTGCATACTAAGCAAAGTAAAATTTCACAGCATTTTTACAATAAAAAAACATTATTGGTCCACTAGAGCAGCAATACTTTTCAACTGAGCCCTGTTCAATGCTCTCTTATTATTCTGAGCCTGAGAATGTTGCTGTAACAACAGTAGTAGGAGTGGGAGTGTGTGAGTCAAATCAAGTCAATCAGGAATATGAAGCGCTATATGATGCTAATAAAATGCCAAGGTTCATGTTGTGTAATATACATAGTATAACATAACAGTGTAAACTACCAGTATAAACTTGTCAATGAATCAAGAAGGTGCACTGAAAGTAACAGTCTTTATCAGTCAGTTTCTGTGCTGTGTGCATGTGAATGGTGTGACAAAGGGTTAGTAAATCACCCACAGCGCTCATATGATCAGCTGATTGAAACAACCCCCGCTCCAGGCTCTCCCCTCTCTCCCCTCTTGGGTCAGCTGCTGACCTTGTCCATGCAGTCAACAGAACCTGATTGATGGCCCTTGTGTGTGTGTGTGTGTGTGTGTGTGTGTGTGTGTGTGTGTGTGTGTGTGTGTGTGTGTGTGTGTGTGTGTGTGTGCGCGCGCGTGCGTGCGTGCGTGCGTGCGTGTGTGTGTGTTCTTTCAGTGAGGTGGGTCTGAGGCCTAGAACTGAAAAGCCACCACTGGTGTCTCTCTTTCTTGTCTGGATTACATTATGCCAAGCTGTCTGCATGTCCTGCATCCCTGACATATCTGCTGGGCTGTGACTTTAATAGCACAGCTCTGAACTTTTCTTTTTCCTTGACCTTCTCATAGACTTGAAGCAGACACTGACTTTTTGGCAAACTGGCTCTTTGATAAACTTGCTACTAACAAGTCTGTATTGTTTTCAGTATTAAATTGATTTGTTATGGTGTGTGATGGTTAAGCACACCAAGTATTTTGTGGACATTTGAGTATAAGAACACAAGGAAAGTTTCACATCTTGCTCTGGATCTATGTGGAAAAAATGGTCTAGAGGACTAGTGTTCGACTGACCATAAAGAGTGCCCCCCCCCCCCAAAAAAAAAAAACTCTGACGCCCCCAGTAATAATATTTTCACTGTTTTATACAGAAATGTTATATTTGCTCTTAGGATACAGATTGACTTTTCTTGACATCGGAGCTAAAATCAAATTTATGATGATTTTGAGGGAATACATTTTAATATACATTTTAATTCTATTTACACTTTTATAGCTGTGAGGTCAAAAGAAAATGATTGCATCATCTTTGTCTAACCTAAAGACAGCCAAGTCTGGCTGATCCCAGCCCAGCTATCCTTGGCCAATCTAAGCGGTATACCCAGTTCAACAACCTCCTGACAGGCAAACCTTCATGTGGTGCCAAGTCTGAGTAAAACAAGCCAGGGGCAGCTCGCTGCTTACAAGCCTCCTGGAATTTTCCAGTGTTTTCAGATGTTCTGGGAAATAAAAGGATGCCATGTCGAGTGTCCCAACAAGGAGCTGAAATGATGGAGCCGGTTCAAAGAACTCCTTTGCTAGTTGTGTGTGTAGAGGAGCCTGGAGCTTACGCTGAGCTTAAACTAATAAGAGGAACAAATACAGTAGGTCTACCTGACAAATTCAGATTCTTTCTCCAGCAGAAGGAAGGACAAGCAAAGTTTTATGTGTAAAGCAGCATAAGTCGAGAAAATCTCCAAGGCAGAGAGGAAAGAGACAAAAGAGAGAGCGAGAGAGAGAGAGAGAGAGAGACCGAAGTAACAAGGGAAACTTCATCTACTGTGTGTTTGGAGTAGCGCCAAGAGGAAGTCACTCACAAATGGGTGCCTTGAGGATGAGTTGGCATTTACAGAGGCATGTCTCAATAGTTTAAACTTACATCTTAAAAAAAGGACAGAAAAGCTTCCACAGTGGGCTTCTGATATGGATTTGTGAAATTTAGAAAACAGACAGAAACACAAAGCAGACAAAGCAGATGACAAATAGTCTGTAGTAACAGTAACTGTGCGTGTGTTTGTGTTTATGTGTGAGAAACTATTTGCATGTGTGAGCCTGCATCCACAGGATTGAGAAAAGTGGATGTGAGGGGAGTGTTGACGCAAGATGACGTCTCCGTTATGCAGAAATTTCAACACAGCATACCACACAGCACTTGCAATAGGGACTAAACACTGTCATTTCTAACAGTCACATGCAACATTGCCTAAAGAATAACTGAAAATGTTATTAATTTGAGTGAAATGATGAAACTGTGTCAACTGGTCATAACTTTAAAGAACACTACTGTAGTTACAAACAGTTAAGAGGATTCTATTATCTTTGGAGGATAAAAGCAGAAAGTCATGCAATACAGCTTAAACTGAAACTCAAAATTAGGAAATATTTTACCATATCCTGTTTTTACCTGTTGTATATGGGAGAGCAATACTTGATGACAAGAGGGTTTGTAACTTGTATGAAATCACTTTAAGAGTACACTTCACACTCAAGTGTATATTCACAGATTCTCATATTATTTCTTTTGTTGTCTGCATGACACCCACCCACACTTTCACACACCTGTGGTCAGCAGACCACTATCATGCACTGACTCAGGATGGTGGGCTCATTGCCCGTAAGTTGTTGACTTTGTTCCTATCAAGTCTTGACTTGGTTTACACAAATGTATTGAGTACTATGACTGCCTCCTATTACACATGACAGCTTCAAACACTCAGCGACAGTGGAACATTACCACATTTTTCCCCTGGCTGAAAAATCAGACAAGAGCAGCATCTCAACTGTGACCAACTGAACCTTTGTTTTTTTTTTTTTTTTTTTTTAGTAAGAAAACATGTAGATTTAAATGCGTGAGGTCCTTGACATTTATGCACACACGCGCAACAGGCAGAGTATAACTTAGACAGGTTAGTGGTATATAAGAGGTCAAACAATTCATATCTACAAACAAATTTTAGAGCCATGTAACATGTATGTCTTTAGACTGTGGGAAGAAATTGGAGTGCACCGAACACTGGCATGCAGACATGAGGAGAATGTGCAAACTCTAAACAGAAAGGCTCCAGCCGGGCAGCAGATTCAAACCCGGGACCTTCTTGCTGTGAGATGACACGGCTAAGCACTGAGCTGGTTTGACACCCTTAATCCAATACAAGAGAACCTGCAATTAATCTACCTCTACTAAGCTTCTCAAATTTGACTCTTTTATTTGAGACTGTACCAGTGAGGTGTTAATTCACCTCTATGATAATTTCGGAGGCTGTAATTTGCGAGGTGTTTCTAGTAAGAGTAGTACATACAGCTGTACTGACGCTCTACTGTTGTCCCTCACTCTCGAGATGCTCTGGATAAAAGCATCTGTCAAATGAGAAAAGGTAAATATAAATGTAAATGCACAGCCAAAAATGCTAAAAGCCGTTTGCACCAGGATCTACTGACAACATTATAAGTACAAAGTATTATATATTTTATATTTCAAATTTTAAAAAAATGTGACTCAATAGTTCTTGCTAGAGACACTGTCTTTTACTTTGGTGAAATTTAAAGAAAATACATCAATATTAACACATTGACTAAAACAATTAACAAGAAAAGTAGAATCTTTCTCTTTTGCCATCAGTACAAGTGACCACTGATGCATATGAGCTGAAATCATTTGTTAACATTCAAAGCAGATGATCTGTAACACGTGACATGTTCATCCTTCTGCAAAGGCTGTGTTGCTTTCTGTCTACTGTCAATGGTAATTAACCAAGGTATCACCCTGTTATGTTGTCTTTTCACCTTGCACCATCCTGGAGTTCTTCCTGTGATTTAACTTGCCACAGACATGCGATACATTTAACTCAATGCTCTTGAACTAGGTTTTCTTACTACAGACATGGTTAGAAGACTGGTAGAGGCGACATGCAAAACATGCAAGGTCGCAAACTTTTTACTTCTTCCATTCTTTGTCGTTGCAGCATAGGAAACCTGCATCCATCCTCTACCTTCTCGTTACCCCATTCTCTCCACCACTCATCATCACCCCCCCTCCCCATGCTCTCACTCATCCTCACCATCATTGTTTATTCACTTCCCGTAAGCTGCACGCCTAGGTCATGCTTGAGGTTTAATGTAAAACCAGGAAACTGACAACATGTGCCCACCGAGAGGCAGCCCTGCTGCACCTCTGCCCTTGAAAAATAAGTTCACAATTTTACTAATCTCTCTTAAAACCACAGTCAGGTATTTTGCACTAAAAACACTGTAGCTTTGGAAGAAATCAACTTAATTTGTCTAACTCTGACTGTTGAAGCCTCAAGATGTTGCATCGAACGAGGACTGTGAATTTTGTGTCACATCTCTAACACTGGAAACACATTAGGAAGGGATCATCCCCAAATGGCCAATACGAACAGGAGGTCTGAATACAGCAGGCAAAACCTCTTTGTTCACATGAGCCCCAGACTATTTCTTTAAGACAGAGAATGATAATGATATTTATGTTTGAATACTAACTACAGACGTTGCGGACAGAGACACCCCAGTCAGCTGGCAGCTCGTCCAAAAGAAACTAACAGAAGCAAGTGGGCCCAGGGCTACAAGATTATCTGTAGCCTGAGCTAATGTCCAGCCATCTATTTCACTGGCAGTGAGAAACTTTTACAACCTAATGATTTTTTTTAAAAAATTTGAACTTTCTCTTTAACAGTCAAATCACAACCAGGAGTACAAATTAATTGCTCACCTTAAGTCTGCTGTATACTTTAATTAAAAAGACATTGTTGAAAGTATGACAACTGATGGTGTAATTTCTCACATGTTTTGAGGTGAACATGGTGAGATGAGCTCATCAGCTTAATCAGAAATTCTGTGGAAATTGGCTCTGCAAGTCTTGCACTAATAAAGTCACTGACTAATGATGAGCTACAGTTCCACCCACACTGTGTAGCCTAATGAATGATAAATAAAAAAAGCAGTGGAGTTCTATTCAGAGTGCAATACAACAATGGGCATATTTAATAGCCACCCTGAAAACAGATAAGAGAGCTATTTAGCCTGACAAGATATCAGGTTCTAGCACTTACTGGAAGACAGCAAGGAGTGAGGCAGACAATCATTTGTCATAGTTCCTGGCTGGGGATGAGAGTCTCAGTGGTGCACCGGGTGACTGAATGGCTTGCCAGCACAGAAATTCACAGCCTGACTGGCATAACAGGCCAACTTTCAATAGCCAGTCCAAATCCACAGGCTGTTATTCCTTCTTTGCCATTTGTCTCTTTCAGTTAACAGGAGGTATATTAGTGTCATAACCAGATATTAAACAAGGACACTAGATCTTCAACACACTTATGAAAAACTAGTTTGAGAACTTTTTTAGGATAGATTTTCACACAGTTCAGGTCTGTCACCTGTCTCTAACTTTTCCAAAAACAGAATAAGTTATCTTAATTTCATCAATTTTAACGTAGGTCAAACTCCAGACACAAAATACAGAGTAAAGAAAAATCACAGGCCTACCTCCAGTAGAGCTGTAATCATACGGAAGTATTTTCAAAATTCATTCAAGGAAGTTAAAATTAAAAGCACAGCCATAAGTGGGTGATGAAGCACTTACTTGTATTATCAAGAAGTTCCTTGATAAGGACAATAAAAACACTTCACACACACAGCTTTGTGTTTGTCACAATTCCTCGTTTAACACTTTTCATTTACTGACCATGAGGTCACAAATAAAAACAGTTTTCAACAGAATAACAACAAGCCTTAAAATGGCAGACTTCAGATTCAGCGTAATATTTGGCAAAAAGAAGCAAACGGTACCAGTACCTTGGGAAGCGGTCGTCCCAGCTGTGAATACAATTTAGTCCAGAGCTGCATGAGAGACATGGGTCCAAACGCTGCAGTATGGGGGGGGAGGGGGTAAAATACACACACACATACACTCCTGCTTCACCTTGGATCCCTTAATGCGACAGCCTCTTCCATGTGTTGCTCAAGTGCTGCTATTCACCTTACAGCTGATGCACTTCAACCCAACTGTGGACTCTGACTAGCCCTTTCACAGTTCCTCTCTGGTTCAACACACACATCTGCCTCTACCGCAGGTACACTCTGGGCACTGAGCTCACGCATACAAACTCTGTTGCTCTCACAAACAGAGACACGGGCAAGTCTAAAACATGCTTCCTGCTTCAGTAGGACAGTCGGGCATTTGCATAGAGGGCTTAGTCATAGTGATTGAGGACTAGTTCCTCAGAGCTCAAAAAGGTGGTTGGAGAGTGAGTGAGAGAGCAGGGGAGGGGAGGGGAGGGGAGAGGTGGGGAGAAGAGGGAGGGAGGAGGGGAGGAGCTTTCAGGAAATGATGCTTTTGTTGGTAAGTGACTAGAGTTACTGGCAGTCGGGCCCATTTTACTGTACATGGTGTAACTCAACCGCATTTGTAGTGTAAACAGTATTGCGCTCTGGACCTGGCCGCTCCTCACACCCCGCTGCTTACTGTTATGTTTAATGGGCCTGGGCCACTATTTAATGATTATTATATTTAGAGACTGACTCCCTGCCTGGCTGCCTGTCTTACTTTATACTCTGCTCTTTGTCTTCCTATTTGTCTGCACAGGCTCAGTTTCAGGACTGCTGCTCTACTAATGATTACTGATTAATAGAATGATTTATAGCTTTGAGGTGCAGGGGCTGATGAGAAGAAAGCAAAGAAGCTGTCTAATTAACTGGGGAGGATGATTCACTTATGAGAATGCAAGTGCAGATCCTGATCCCAGTGGAGCTGAGTTGTCAGTAAGACTGTCAAAACATTCTCCTGTTAATTCAGTGCGTGTTTGTGTTTATCAGCATGGAAAGAGATTTAGGAGGCAAATTTATATAGTTTTCACACTCCTCCAATGGAGCTTATGCTAAAAACATTACAGACAGCTGGAAATAACAAGGAGACAGCTGGAGCGGTCAGAAATGCATCAACAGGTCAAGTGCAAGCTGCAAATGTGTCTATTCAAAGTGTCTCTCAGGCATCAGCTAGCACTTCTATCTGTGCACAATGACACACACATACACAAATACCTCATCATAGATGGACATTCCTGTTTACTGGAACTAGGGGCGCGATTGTTGAAAAAAAAAAAAAAAATTCTGGGAATCTGATGGCAAATGGGTCGTTTCAACAAATCCAAGATGGTGATCAAAGACGGTGTCGTAACATCAGTTTTTCAGATGAAATTTTTTTTCTGACAAAGAATTTTAACTCTTTAAGAGCCAGGCACAAATGAGAAGATCTGTTGTATTTAAAAACAGAAATAATGTGATTTATCCCCCTCGTCATTGGTGGAACAGATAGGGGGGGGGGTCCATTTGCACACCCAGTTTCCAGGAATAATGATATCAAGCCAGTGTGGTGAGGTACTGTAATGTCCATCTCTGCTGGACTGAAGGGGAGTCAGACTATCAGAGACGGAGTGGCGCCTGTCCATGGTGTCATCGTATGAGTGGGAATCCTCTGAATAATGTGCGTATGTGTGCGTGTGTGTGCATGTGTATGTGTTAGTGGGACATAGATGGTCACTGGGGAGGGATGAATCATTTATGAGCTTCTTTTGAATAGTCAAACATATATACACACACACACACACACACACCTTATTGCATCACACCCTAAAGAGGATCCATCCCTTCGCATCATGACTTCACTGACACACAGTTAATGTATAAGCACACTGACATGCAGTCTCTCCTCTGATTCTGATTTTAATTCCGGTTTCCATCAATTCCTGTTTCTAATTTTACTTCAGCTGGGTGTGCTAGTGCTGGCTTACTCTGGGGTGTTATGATATATATATATGTACTTTGCTGTAGGAAGTGCTTTGTTATGTTAGATAAACTACAGCACAAAATTGTTTTCACACAATAATTATATTCTTCTGTACTACTGATAACTTGTGCTAATATATTGTAAGTACAATACATGGACACTAACACAATGTGTAACTGACAGCATAAATAAAAGTGCAGCAGGTCTAAACATGGCTTTTATACCGTTTTCAGTTCTTACCGGACACAGGATAGACAGAGGTTGAAGCATCCAAACCTAAATTAAAACTAAGGTGAGATAAGGTCAGGCACACACCCCTGTGGAAAACAGTGCACCTATTAACAATCCTTCAAATGAACTTTTAACTCCTTTTCACAAACTAGGTCATTCAAAAGACTGTTAGAATGTCTTATGAGGAAGTAACCGAGAAATACCAACTGATTTATATCTTGATTTGCTTACCGCAAGAAATAAGGCAAGAAAAACAAGACAGTCCTCTATGCCAGTAAGATAAAACCCTGAGGCAGAGCACCTTTCAGTTTTACTCCTTAGATTTTCCTTCAAATAGCTTAAAAGTTAAAAAGGGGTCCAATTATAGCAAGTAGACATTAATAGATATATTGTGCATATTTAAAAAAAAAGATTTCCTTATAATTCAGCTTGATACAGTTAATATACCTGAGAATTACAGGTTTTTTTTTTATTTTGAACTATGCTGCTCTGCACAAAATAAGGGTGTAAAGAAGTATAAGCTTTAAGGTCTATGGAGTTGCAAAACTAAAGTTAATGCATGCATTACTGGAATCAGTGGACCATGGCATTTTCTGTGCAGAGATACATGTTTTTCTTGCTCACATGAGTGCTCAGGGATTTTCTCCTACTTCAAATACATGTAGGGAAATAGGAATGCCATTGCCTTTGACAGAGACATTAACCTTTAATATCATCCTGGTCTTTGGAAACTGAGAAGCAGCTAACCAGTGCTTCTTACAGCTAGGATGGGTTAAAGTTGACTATGATGTATTGAAAAGAGCTGTAATAGCAGGCCTGATGCAAATGAACTCTTCCTAGAAGTGCACTGTGCACAGGGGAGCATGTGTGTGTAACAGTGAGAAGAACCGCAAGTATGTTGCAAGAGACTGTGAATATGCATAAGTGTGTCTTAGTGTCTGTACATGTATATGTACAGTATGTGTACATAGAGTATACAGTAGGTGTGTTGATGTACCTTCTTGCAGAGTGCTGTTCACTCCTTTGAGGTTAGCCAGAGTGGTTAGTGTATGAGGTCTTTTTTTTTTCTTTTTTTTGTGCCTTCCAGTAAGTCTTGTTTTCATTCTGACGCTCCGCGTATATCTTCACGTACTTCGGATCCACAAATGACCCGAGTTAAGCTTGGGCAGGTGTGCATGTGTGACTGTGGCAAAATGTGCAACAATTCTTCAAACCACAGTGAAAAGTAAGGATTAAACTACTCTGAAAGCAAAGCACTAGTGTGTTTTTCATGGTACTAGTAGCATTTTTATCCAGATTTTTTTTAAAATTACCTCTGTTGGTTTGTGCATGGCTCAGCAAGATAATGGAAGCCACAATCTGCCAATTCTTAATTCCTGTAAAGACTTAATAAAGATCAGTTAATATGATGAAGCCTCAGTTTCGTTTTGTCAAAGTTTCCATTGTTTATCATCATTTTATTGTGACCACGCTGAGTGTGTTGATAATGCTTTTTATGGCATCCCTAGTTTCCCAGTAACTCCAAGGAAAGGATTAGGTGTGCAACTATTGTTTCTGGGGAAGTTTCCTGGAGAGTACTGTGCTATCTGGTCCTGACATGTCATATAATCAATTACTGTACACTGTAGTAATTTCATAAAGTGATTTCCTAGATCTATGTAATATTATATCAAAATCTTTTCAATTTACAACTGATTTATAATTACTTGCAAATTAATTTACAACATTATTATATATCAATATGATGCCTCTCAAGATAAAAGAAAAAAGTTCCCGTGGAAATTTTTATTATGACCTGAATGGGACATTTTCTGGTGCCACTGAAGCATAGTTGTATTGTTTACATTAAATGAATGTTATTAAAAACATCTTTCATCTACATCACTGAATAGTGATCATGTATTCTATTTCAGTTGTGAGCTAATGATATATTGCAATTGACTGATAATCTAAGGGATATCGAGTCTCAAAGGGAAGTCTATTAAATCTAATACAAACAAACATTTGGCTCTTGTTTTCAAGTCGCCAGCAATCTAGAGATAGACATCCTGTCCACATGCTGCAACAGTGTGTTGCCTTACAATATGAGGATATTCCAACAGAGCTCTGCTGCATAAACAAACTATAACACTGCAGAAAGCTGTGCAAACCAAAATGACTCTACAGCCCTGACTGAAACAGGGAACTGGCTGAGGTAAACATGGCAGTCACCTGACAAACAATCACTAAAAAACAGTCACATAAAAAATTGTATCCAGTCACACTTGTCTAAATGTCCTCGGTGCTGTCACGGTTCAATAACACAAAGAAGACAAGAAATCCTGCTTTCTGTTTTGTGGGCATATTGTGGAAAAAACAGGCAGGGTCGCCATGTGATGGGGAGAAAAATGGAGGATGAAAATGGGGATTGAGTGTGAGGAGGTGGATTAGTCATGATGACCCCGTGACTTACATTTTCTCTGCATGCCTCACATGGCAGGGAGTGTCCAAAACCAGAGAGAACAGCTGAGAAAGCACAACACAAGCACAAAATGTCTCTCTCCCTCCCTCTCTCACTCACTCACACAGGCACCAGGACATTCCACGTCTCCAGTGCCAGGAAACCAAACTTGCTGCTCCTGAAGGCACCAATCATGACAGAGCTAATTTAAACTCAGACACACACACACAAATGACAACGGTCATGTCACACTTTTCTAAATATGTACACAGATGATTAGATCCAACATGTATCACATAACCAGAAGCCCTTGTAATTAGATGTAAGGAAGATGCAGGCAGATGGAAAACTAGGGAAACCCCACGTGAATCACAAAATCCATGCCCGTGCTACCACACGTACACACATGATGACACATTACTTTCTTGTGTATGAAAGCCATCATTTGTAGCCTTTGTTTTTGAAATCCCCCCTCCAGCTTAAAATACTGACAAAACATTTTCATGTAACTTTAAGCATTCTTCTTTTTTTTTCCACAGAACCATAGCACTCATCCACACACCTGGACACAAACATGAAGTGAAACTCCTGTGTGTAATTTTTCTGTCTACTTGTGCTTCCCTTCAGCTGGTTGTTAACTACAGTATACATTACCAGTCATATTTTTAGAACGCCCTAATTTTTCCAGTTGTAACTGAAATGTACATAGTGTAATGTGTCAGAGTACTCTGAAATTAAAGCATAGGACAAAAAAAATAATAAAGGTTTTTAAATATAATTTTAAAATGGAATCATGGAATGCGTTTTTCCCCTTAGGAAGTTTATTACTGTCCTTTTTTTTTTTTTTTTACCATTTAAGGTAATTCATGGGACTTTCTGCTGCTTAAATTTAAATAAAAAACTGAAAAATCTTTACTGGTAGTGTATCTTCACAGAGATGTTTGGAAATTTGAGGGTGTAACAAACTCTGCATATATAAATAAGTCTAATACAGCTTCAAATCCAACATCAAAAGCTTGAAAAGTGCTAACATTATGTGTGAATGTCTTACCATATTTAACTGAAGTGAACGTCAATGTGAAAATGAGTGTGCAGTCCAATCCAGAACACACTATTCTTGCAAGTGTTCCTGTGCCAGCCACATAATAATGTGCACCTGTAAGGACCTAACTTAATTTGGCGAAACCTTGCTTAACATCAAATTGAATAAACTGTTAAATGCCGTCTTGAGCTTTTATCTCAGGCTATAAGCCTGTAAGAGACAGGAAAATCCTTCAGTGTGAAATTATCTCATTTATAGTATTGTGTGGTTAGTGTAAGTGGTTTATTCAACATTTGTATTTCACATTTGTACACAGTTGTTTCCCCTTTTCCATTAGAATTAATTTAATGTAGAATTTATTAATACTACATTCAAGTCTTGTGGTTGCTGCATTAGATGTGTGTAATAAAACAACCTACATTTACTGCTTGTTCATGCTTATCTCACACTCATTGGGTTTCATTATCCAGCACTGTTTTTCATTTGTAGAAAATCAACTGTGTACTGGTTCAATGTAAGTGTGTAATTTAACATTGTAGGATGTCGTTTCAGTTTCTGTCTCAATTTAAATGGGTCAAATCTTCAATACAAAAAGACATATTTTTCCACTTGCACTTAAATGTATCTGGCAATGCAGATAGTAGTGGTTTCAGTTTTATCAACTCGGAACCTGATTTCTCTCAGAGATGCTGATCCGAGATTAATGGAATTTCATTTGTGGTCTTCAAAGCACAGAAAAGCTAAAATATTTTTTATCATTACAACAGCCAGTCTGATAGTGCTTAAAATCAACAGTATATACAGCTATTCCTGGTCTCTCTCCCTTCCCCTCTTTCTCCTCTCTCCCCCATTTCTCTCCTATCAGCCCAACTGGTTGAAGCAGACTGCCGCCCACCCAGAGTCCAGAGATTTGTTAAATGTTGACCTTACTCTGTAAAGTGAATTGAGATAATGTATGTTAGAATTTGGTGCCATGTAAATGAAACAGAATTGAACTGAATTAAACATGAGCATATCTTTCCAGAAACAATGTCTAGGTTATTTTGGATAATCCTCAGACCTCACTTTTTATTAGAACCACTAACAGTGTTCTTCACTTTAAACTAGTCCCTGCTCTTTGAACAAGAACTAAACTTCACACAACAATATGAATTTGTGAGGACAGTGAAAAGACTTAAAAATGCATAATCAAGGTAAGAAATGTCCTTTTCCTTGTGACTGCTGTCACATCTCACCCCATGTCTTATTATTTACTGCTCTGGCCTTATGTTAAACCAAGAAAAACGCCTGAGTGCTCTGCCTTTTCTACTGTCAGGCAGGCTAATGATGAGGTGGATACTGCCGGTTTGCTTGGTAACCCATGACTGCCCTTCTTTGAAACTCATCATCATAGTATATTGTGTTTTAATATGGTTCCATAAAGGAGCCCATCAGCTCAGCCCAAATAGGCTTCAGATTAGAAACTCACTGGTCTGTGTCATTACAGTTGGCTCCTATTCATACAACAATTACTATAAGGAACTGGCTGGACGGACACAAAAGTGCACAGAATTAGAAAATGCAAATAATGGACAGTAACGATCTGGAATTGTGGGCTAAATATGTGAGTGAGTGGAAGGCTGCACCTTTATTTCACCTTCCACATCCACAAGAATTTCCCATCCTGAAACGGCTGTCCTATTCTAATAGTCGTATCCCCGGGGCAGTGATAATCCTAAAGACACCAAATTATTCACAAAAGCCTAAGAACACCTCAAGAATATTCTCACACCTTCAAAACGTTCCAGAAACATATCTTGCTTTGTGGACTCGTTCCAAGTGCGACTGAAAATTACACTGATTTGTGAAGATGTGGTGTGGAAGTGTAGAAGAATGTTAAATTACAGTGTCTTATTAATGACATGCCTTGACAGGCATGGGGCAGGTACTGCTGCAGTCGTCTAGACGACACTAGGCTTTAATCAGGCTGCTCTATGGTAAATTAAGCTGAGCTGAATACACACAGAAGACGGGATGAAAGAAGTGGGTGGGAGGCATGGCAAATTGTGTTTGAGTAGGTATGACTGTTTTCATACTGGCTCTTGTGGGGATTACAATGAATGTGTGTGTGTGTTACTTTAACGCAAATATAAATATGCCAACATGCATGATGCCAGATGTATCAAACCAACCTGGGGGAAATCTCCATTTCTAGGGAGGTTGAGGGAAAAGTCCACATCAGGGAATCCCGAGTACATGTCCATGTGCACATCCGGAGTGGTGGTGGTAGTGCTGCTGTTCAAGTGGTATTGCCTGGATGAGAAAAGAAGAGGTTTAGTGTGTTTATCTGCTACTTACCCAAGTTAGACTGACACATGCTGTTTTCTTCACCCTCATACAAATTTACACCTTACAACTGCCAAGCACAAGTACACAGCCTTCCACCACTGTACAATAAGAAGCTCCAATAGAGAAATGAAAGTGGCACTAAAAAGCATCTCATGTGATTAAGTGGTCACAGTCAAAACAGTACTAGATGGTGATATAGTGTTGATATACCAAAAACAGGGTGATCCAACACTATAACACAGCACTACATCATAGTTTTATCAATTCCAACACGTCCCGTAAACTAAACAGGAGAGAAAACGTTAAGTTTTGTTTGTCGACAACACACTTTAATTATGGAATGGGCTAACGCCAGTACCTAAACATGAAGAACTGTGAAAACAAACACTACTGAGGTGTTCAAAGCTAAAACCTTCAACTGTGAAAGATAAAAGAAGGATAAGAAATACACATATACATAGGTACAACACAGCACAAAGAGGGAGAGGTTTGAAAATGAAGGCATGTAGATGGAGAGAGAGAGAGAGGAAAGAGAGAGAGCTCTACAGAAAGTCAAGCGATAGGGAACAAAAACAGCTCCAACCTGTTGTGAAGATCCAGTGTCCACTTTTTGTTAATACCAACCATTCTCCTTTAGCCCAGTGTTAGAATGAGAGACTGGTTTAAAGAACTCATATCCCCGAACAGGAGATACTTTCATTTTCTTACTAACTACAAGTCATCATAATGTAACTTGCAACACTCACAAGGTGGATCCACACTCAAAATGAAAGCAAAACTAAACTGTCAAGGTGGAACTGTACCCACGCCGTCCCATGTACCTCTCATCCAATCATGTGCCAGAGATCAGGCTCAGAGGGAATGAGCTTGGCCAAAGCCATTCACTGGATTTGGCTCTGTGGCCTGAGCCAGAGATCAGTGAGACTGATTGATTTAAGTTCAAAAGAGGATGAAAGGCCAGCCCTAAGCCAGCGTATAGAAGCCAGTCTATGAAAACATGGTTCGTGTGATTTGTTTTTTTTTTTTTTAACAACAAAAACAACAACATGCAGCAAAATTCAATAGTTAACGATTTCCATGTTCAAATGTTTTATTTTTAAACAGTATCTGTTTTAAAGAAGTCATCTTTAAATAACCACAAACTTTTGGTGGCAACATTTGGCTGCTATGGCTCTGCAAATAAAAAATTAAATGTATTAAATGTTGACCTACGCATTGGAAAAAAAAAAAAGGTTAATTAGAATGATCATAAGCGATAAATATAAACTAGACAAAAAGGTCATGAGATCATACTGGTAAAGAATCAATTTAGTTCTCAGAAAGCTCATAGCTCAGTGAATGGTAACAATCATCCACACTGGAAATCCCCCTCCTGGCCCTTTAGTCAACAGTGATATGACAGTGATATTATTACAGCAGAAGTCTTGGCAGGCCAGCATCAGCTGCTTTCCAACAACACAAAGCTGGTTAAGGGCTCTTGGCCAAAGGAGCTGATTGACTTACAGTGTACATGTAGCCTTCCCATACTACACAGTTTGCAGTTGTGTATATATTGTCACATGAACCTTGTTATTGTTACACAATCTTTTATTTGATCTTAAACACATACTGGCCTAGCTTGTAATAATGTTGTTTTAAGACATTTGGCTTCCATCAGTGGGAGTTTACAAAGATATCAGGTAATCATCTAACAACTGGCTAGAATCAAGTTTAACAATGACTTATTCCCAAGTAATGCTCATATTTAAAGGCTTAAAATGTCAACTACTGTACATTTTTAAACATTGCAAAGTGGTTCAATCATGAAGTTTTCTGATGCAGTTTGTTGTGAGTGCTGCTCTTCAAAACATGCTTGATTAGCAACCAGTCAACGCTGCTTAAACACACTGACACCTATACTGCAGTATAACTTGAAATTACTCAGAACACACAGGTCAAATTCAAAATGACAAATTGATTCATCATCTTATATTAGCAGGGACTTTTATGTATTTGTGGAGACAGAAACAGAAAGAGCACTACATTAGTGCTTTTGCTAGTTAACAAAAAGTGAGAATCACCCCTCTTATGCAACAGATAGCATGTTTTACAGCATCTCACTCTGACCAGGCAACAGCTTTTAACAGAATGAGTGTTTTAGGGTGAAATCTTATTCCAGGTACAAGTTTTAATGTTTTTGAAATACTATGAATTTCTTACTTCTCAGAAAGAAGCAACAAACAAGTGAAGATGTTTCAGTCACTGACCCCTCATAGATTTTTTTTTTGGAAAGGACAGTGAAGAGAAGATAGGAAACGGGAGAGAGAGTAGGGGAATGACATGCAGTAAAGGTCCGGCCGGATTGGGAGTTGAGTCAGGGACCAGCTACTCAGGGCACTAAGGCCCATGTGGTATGCGCCCTAACCATTCAGCTATCAGGTTGCCCCACCCTCATAGCATTTTGATATAACATAAATATGTTGGCTACATGTAATACATACCTTACGTTCAGGTAAGTAGCAGGACTGCACCAAGATAATTTAAACAGAATTCAACAAAAGACAAAGGTATCTTGAAGCTGACTATGGAGAAAACAAAATCCCTTCATAGTGACTATCAACACTGTGCTTCTTCCCTAGAAGACTAAGATGTTTATCAAAGAGTTCACTGAACAACTTGAGACTATATTGTAAACCCTGCCAACAAACAATAACCAACTGCTGATTCTTTGGAAGAACCTTTCCTCCATAAGCACTACCATGAAGCCTGACTCTCACGCTATCAGCACTGTGCAATGAATGCACTTTGAGTAACAGCACTGGGAAACACTCCAGTCTGGCTGCGGGCAGTATCAACAGAGAATAACACAGAAATGGCAGGCAGCAGGTCATACTAAACTTTGGAGAAGGGATATCAAAAAGCTCACCTCAAGCTTCACTGTCTCATTGCATCAAAAAGAAAATGGTAAAAGAAAGAGGCTCTGATGTTTCTGTGTAAAATCTCTTTGAAATGTGGTCTGTACTGTGGTCCTATATATCCACAGAGCACAGTCTGAGCTTTCAAGATTGATAACTAAAGACTGTCACAGACAATCAGAAATATACAAGACATAAAAATAGAAGCAGATCAGTGGTCTGTTACTTATTTTTCTGCTGTAAACACCCAGACTCAGCTGTGTGGGACAGACCTAACCACAAACTATTACTGCTGTTTGCTGAAAAGATTCAAAACAGTGAACTTCATTTTCCCTCTTAAATATGTTTGTAAAAAAAGAAAACATGAACACAACAGGAAAACCCAGTGTATTTTAGGCAGTCCAATAACATAACAATCACTGTGGAGGTTTGTCCTGCATTAAACTGTATTTTTCTTTTGCAGTGGTCAGCATATACAATTCATTATCACATTTTTTTGGCACATTAGTGGCCAATGAGATTCACTACTCATCCCCTTTAAACACAGGGCTGCTTCCCACCATGACGTACTCACATTTTGGGAATCCTGTAGAGAATTTTCCTCAGAGGAAACTTATTGTCTGGGACGTGCTGAGTTGCAAATGCAAATACAGCAGCTCAAATAATACTGCTAAGAAGATGTTCCACGTGTTATGATCTCCATGTTTTCAGTGCATAATGCTGCGCAGCTTTAACCTGGCTTCACGATCTGCTGCTTTCTGTCTCATCTGCAGTTAAAATACCATCACAGTGCCAGAAATAAAATTCAATTCAAAATGTGGTCTACTATTAAACATGAAATATGATTTGAAACTATTCTTAATGTTCAATTTGGATAGGAGCAGTAGTCTACTTAATGTCATGTTACAGCAGTCACACAGTTATATATTAATGTACAGTTATGCTGCAATTCCCCTGTCCATGACCCACTATTCAAAAAAAATATCATAACAGTCTGGTGCTGGGTCCGCAAATTGAACCAATGGATCTGTAGTACACAATTATGCCTAGACAGTGCAAATAGTCAATTAGTAACTGCAGAAGGAACAGACACCTACTGCCTTCAGATGGCTGGAGAGACTCATCAAGATAAAGGAAAAGCTATAAGCTTAGGCTGGTAGCTGTTATTGGATGACAGATGACAGATGATAGATAGTGGTCAGAGTGCCTCATCAATCTTTATTCTGTCTCGCTGGCATTAATTCCATAATCTAAATAACACTGTGGTCTGTTTTTTCTGTATGATCAACTAGTTGAGAAATGTATGAAGAAAGTGGAAAGATGAGCAACTCCTGAATGAAGACGTTTGTGTGATCGTAAAGGTGTTTCTATGTGTGCCTTCATAAAATAAAGTGACAAAATATTACACAGGTGTATGTGCAGGTGTGCTGAGCTGTAGACCTGCTCAGAGCAGGCAGGCATCATCTAACTGCTCAGAGCAGGCAGGGGCCTGCATGAGGCTCAGTTATCCTTGGTGCCAGGATTGCAGTGCGCTGCTTTATTGGCAACGGTACACCCTCTGCTGTGTCTCTGCCCTCAGCAGGGTGCTCGGAGAGTCACCAGGGTACCTAACAGGATGAGGAAATAACCTCAGTGCATCCAAGGAAAACGCTCGTTCACTGGTGCAGAGCCATGCTCCTTGCTGTGTGCCAACACCAATTATAGAGACACATTACTACTAATTTACGGATTTCACTGTTGTCTATTATAAGGCCATTTTAGTTGAAGGGGTTTACACAATCAGGTGGACACTAGACAACAGAACTGACTTTTTATTTTAAATACTACCTTTCAGAAAAAGTGAAGCGTGACTGAGGAGGTTTGAACTGGGTGAAGAACACAAGCAGAGATGTAGATAGATGACTGTGAGTGATGGCAAAAAAAAAAAAAAGTTGTAATACCTTGGTCAAATTCAGAGGAGATACAAAAAACCTCATGATCAGAGTCCTGGATCTTTGTTAAAAGAACTTAGAAGATGTCTGCTAGGTCACTCAGGGACAAAACATTTACCAACTGAACTAACACCTTTTTAAACCACAGGACATTGTTCCTTTATAACACTATGATTAAGAGGTAGATGATATTCAGTCACACCATTCATGTTCTAAACCACAGATTTTTTTTTTTGATTGTGATATTTGTATGTTGTAAGATGAAGAGTGAGATAAGGGTCTTATATAAGCAGCTTGATGTCAGAAAATTCCACTTTGAGTGAACCTGAAAACCACAGACTGAGCTCTCACGTCATCTGATACTTAAACAAAGAAGAAAACAGCAATAACAACATAAAACACCACTGCTTAAAGAAACACTTTCTGAGTTATGTTTAGTATGACACATTTGAGGTTGACTAAATTTATGTCATTTCAGAAGTTTCACTTCTAAAAACATGAAAGGTTTTTCCTCTAAAATAAAATAAAGTCCTTAACAATGGAATCACAAAAGAGACACTGCAATTCACGTATCATGGTAGAGCTTATTGATGTAAGAAAGGAAACCTGTATCACAACTGTGACACATGGTTCACACATGTGTCATAACAGCATCAAAGTTATTCAACTATGTTGTATAAATGTCAACAACATTCAATTAAAATCTCATCTCTCATAGAAATCCCTGTTCACTAAAGCTGAGCATGGGTCAGACAAGCAGCCACTACCCTGATGCCATGTGGGAAAACGTGTTGAACACTTGCTTTTCAACTACACACAGTGTGTGTTAGGCTGTGATCTCTGTCAAAATCCATCAAGTGCACAGCACCACTGTGGCTCAACGGATGCTGTATCTATAGACACTGACACAGACTGTAGCTGCTTCTGCGTGGTCGAGAGCTGCTTACTCTACAAGGCTGATGCAGACAAGGTGTTGCACAGCCTTTGACACACACCTTGTGTGGGAAGAAAGAGACAAACACCTCTTATTGAGCAGTGAGGTCATAAAAACAGAGATGCGTTGCAAGATGTCGCGATTAAGCCCCCCATTAAAGCTGACGTCAGGCCCCCCATCACAGGAAATGAAACATGTCCGATAAAGGAGACTATCCCCAGTGACATAAGCTGGTAATTTAGAGTCAAGTTAAGAAGATGTATTGTATTCTGGTCACTCCAGGTTGTCAGCAATGACATAATGGGATCATATCAACTGTAAAAGTCAACACAAGATTTCAAAAAGTAATGTCTGAAACATTTTAGGCCTCACAGTGACAGTTTTAAATTCCATGTATTTCAATCACAAAATAAGACTTTTGTGTTAATGTGGGCTGGTGCATAAACATTTTTTAGCGCATTTTAAAGCATCACATCAATCATTGCACAAAAACATAGCCTGAGATTTACTAAATTAAGAATGAAGCAGTATCACTTCCAGTTCAAACACTAACACACACAGTCTTAGATTGATTTTCAGAAATATTCAAATACAATTCATTAGCAACTTTATTAATTATTTCATACTTTATATCTTATAATAGTCCTGTGGACACATACTATGTAGCAAACACCATAAATGCATAATTGTGAATTTATGGTATTTGTCCTGTGTAATATTAATACAGTGATTGTAACAACATGTATTCCTTTTAATGATTTGAATGCAGTTTATTTTTGCATCTCCGTGTCATATCAAGAAGGTCTACAATTAAAGAGGAAGTAAGTTTGTTTGTCATGTGGATGTGGCTGTCTCAGTTAATAATGCTTTAGTCAAATTTACACACCATCTGCAAGACACCCACAACACAAACATCACATTTGCAACAACTACATTTGGGACATTTTGTTTAGCTTATGGGTGAAACTCATGTGGGTAGTTATCGCCCAGTTCCAACGGTTAACAGACTTCAATCTAAAGTACAGTGCGTGTTGTGAGAACTGAACATGGTATTTGTTATGGAACAATCTCTTCATGCCTCTCAACTGCCATGTACTACTGCACAGTGCATAACATTAGTTTAAAGATGCTGTGTCTTTATTTTGTGATGTTTTCAACTGATATACTATCATTCTTCGCTAATTGTGAATGTGTGTGAGTTTGTAAACACTTACTGGTTTCCAGATTGCATAGGGCAGTGTATGCTGTATCCAGCCTGCTGAGAAAAGGATCCCCAGGATCCAGAGGACGCGTATATTGAACTCTAAAACACACAAAATAAAAATCTGTCATGCTTTGATTTTAAGTGCAACAGAGTTCTCCTATAGTGGGTAAACATGAACAGCACAGGCTCTGTGTGTTCGTCACTCCAGTGGTTCATCTTTTGACAAAGAAAATGCTATCATCACCATCACACCAGTGCACCTTGCCATGCACTGGTGAAAAACTATGGCCAGGATGTTAAGACAAACCTCAAACTACATGTTTTCTCCATATGATCTCCAGAACTGCATACCACATGTAACTGACGTCAGAAAGCATGCTGACTTCACTTTGTTTCAGTGTGACTGTGTAAGCCCTTAAATGGTCACTTCAGCTAAATTACAAAACAACTATCCCTAGAGGCTTCCAGAGGCAGAGAGTTTCAGTTTTGTGTCTACATTTCAGAAATTCTCCAGAATTTCTGTTACTAATTCATTACAGTGGTGGTTGATGGAATTTTGTTTGTGGTGCTCGAAGACTTTGGTTTCTTCAACAAAAAGTACTTCAAATTAAACCTGAATCCAAAGGTATTTTTTCAGTACTGTGAGTACCAAATACAAAACTCTGTTTATCGTCATGGAAAGTCACAGTAGGAATCTCAGATGGCAGTTATCTTAAAACCATGGCACATAAAACTATCTGCATGCCTGTATAACACCAGGGAAAAGTGAGAAAATTTGGGTGGCACAACTTCTTAATATTTGCTCTCTTCTACATGGGAATTGGAAAATCATTCATTAGCAGCTGTGCCTGGCAAGTAATACCACAAGCAGCAACACTTCCTTTCTCACACATTTCTAGATGACTGTTCTACCACACAGATGTCACATACACCAGTGCTCAGATGTCTAATAGTAAATATTTGAGGTGCTGTATGTTTAAGTTTAGGAACTGTTGAAGTCTATGTTTACCCATGATGCAGGATATGAGATAGAGGGAAAATGGAAAGAAAAAGCCAATGTTCAACCCAGTTTAACTTTATCACCATTTCATTCAACACTTATATCCAGCACTCCAAGGTATGAATGCAACATTGTGTAGTTACTACATAATTAAATCCATTTAAGCAAAATCTGTTGGGATTGCTGTAATAAACATTGGTACAATTATTAATTGACTAATATTTTCAACAAAACAACAAACCAATGTAAGTTAAGTGAATATGGATGCAAACAAATGCAATAATATACCTCCATGTTAGAGGGGGCCACTGAGAACAAGCTGCTGTCCAGCTGAGGGCCCTCTGGATGCAGGTAGTTCTCCCCGTCCATGGCCAGCGCTGAGGGGAGGGTGGGCATCAGACCACAGCTTCACACATGACCACCAGCTGACTTAGGCTACGCACCCTCTGACCGCCACCCACGTGCTGGCTGTGTCCTAGGTAGTACTTCTAACAAGGGCAAATGCTCTCCATGACCTGAGGCAGACAGTAGAGAGGTAGGGGGCGTAGAGGAAAGGCAGAGACGTAAGAAAAGCTGTTTTTACAGCATAGCGATCAATATCACATCAAAATACTGGAAGTATATAAAAAGCAAAGGTTAGTAAATAAGTCACTAAAGTCGAATGCTAGACCTTTATGGCTTCTTTAACTAAAAAACAGTGAAGGAACCTAAAAAGGGAAGAGTAACATTATAGGTTGTGGCTAATTTCAAATCTTTTAGAACATATTCTAATTAAAACTTAAAATTATTCTTGCATTGTGAGTAGTAAAAGAGCTATAACACTGGCCTACAATGGAAAGAGGATAAATTTTATATAAACACATTATTACAGACACTATAAAAACTGTAAACACAGGACAAACAAAAGCATAGCAGGGGTCACAGTAAGCATAACAAACCTGCCATAGAATATAAATATATCTACACATGGTCATTTGAAGACACAAATAACTTTGTATGAAATTAAAGAATAAAATACATTAAATCAGAATAAATGTTAGTGCATGTGACAGTACATAATTACGTTTATCTTTATCTGAATTAAATTAGACAGATAATTGGCCTTGCACTTCAAGACTGACTCTAGCTGCCTTTGTCAAGACACAAACTGAATTCAGATCTTATTCATAAAGCAGGGTGTGAGCTTATATTCTTATTGACTGACAACCTAAAGGTTTCACATTCATCAGAATACCAATTAAATATCACTAATTGGGAGGCTGATAACAATGTGAACCATATAAAAGGCAGATATGTTGAAAACCTAAACAAATGTTGACAGTACCATACATTTTCACAACTATAAAGCATAATCAGGCATCATGCCCTTTTTTCGTAGGGGTATGTGTGTGTGTGTGTGTGTGTGTGTGTGTGTGTGTGTGTGTGTGTGTGTGTGTGTCTTTTTTTTTAATTTTTTTTAACAACTCAAACAGTGCATATGTGATATAATGACAAGTTTGACCTGCTAGACCAGACTGTCTGGACACAGACAGAAAGCTTCCTGCAATGCTAACAGTCTATCTCTCTCTCTCTCTCTCTCTCTCTCTCTCTCTCTCTCTCTCTCTCTCTCTCTCTCTCTCTCTCTCTCTCTCTCTCTCTCTCTCTCTCTCTCTCTCTCTCTCTCACACACACACACACACACACACACATTTAAATAGCAAAATGAAAGTGATATGCTGCATATAAAAGCAGGGATATATTTTTATGTTGCACTAGTGTTTACAAACATCAGGATTTTTACATTGGGTTTATCCCTTTGTTTACATTTAAATCAGATTTTCCCATTCAATCTGTCTTAGACATGCTCTCCTATAATTGGGAAACTGACCACAATGACCTACTTTGTTCTGATATGATTTCACACAGAGACCAAAAAACACTGGAGTCAAAAGCTGGCAAGCTTGTACTTCTGCTGCCTACTGCAAAGGTTTGATGAAAGTTTAAGTCAGCTTTAGCTCACTATCCCTGTATGAGCACTTAGACTCTAGATCTGCAAAATATCAAAAAACCATGACTGATTCTATGTTACTTCCAGATTGAAAGCTTAACAAATATCCCACAAATCTAACCAGTCTGACAGATGAATCAGTCCAACCTTTCAGCACTCCACAATGCATGGCTGTGTAATGTCAGTAACACTCCCTTGCCCCAAACTAATCAAACTGTTACCTTCCTTCCCCTCTCGTTTCCTTCATTCCCTCCTCCAGTTTGCCCCCAATATGGAACATAGGCCAGGCATGTTCACTGGGGACAAAGCTGAGGTAATAAATCCTAATAGAGTTCATGAGGGTCTAAATAAGAGGGCCTTTGTGTGTTGGAGTGTGTGCATGTGAGTGTGGTGTAGTGTGTGTGTGTGAGAGAGAGAGAGAGAGAGAGAGAGAGAGAGAGAGAGAGAGAGAGAGAGAGAGAGAGAGAGAGAGAGAGAGAGAGAGAGAAACAGAAAGACCTGACCCAACATATTCACCACTCACATAGCCAATACACACAAAAGGAGGCCATTTTACCCTCAGGCTGCCAGTATGATACTGTCCGGATAAGGGTGAAGCAAATGTGGGGAAAGCCCAAACGCAAAGAACAGACTGGCAAACATCCTGGGCAGCAGGTCTTAAGCAAAAGGATATTAAATATTTGCTGAATATGTATGGACAGTTTCCAGCCTCCAAGGTCCAGATGAAGGCAAAGACAGGAAACCAAAGCAGCTCGTGGCTGGTCAGGGAGTGTGTATTGAGAGCCCTGTGAGGCCCGTTTGGTGTTGCAGAACTGTACTGAATGCAACACCCTAAGGACACAGCAGGCTTGGATGCATCAGTGCTTCTTAAATGTCTTGCCAGTTCAATTTAGGTGAAAGGTCAAAGAGGCAAAACAAATCTTGTCTTTGTCCCCTTTAATTCGATGCAGGCTACAGGTGACGCAGTCTAAATGTTGTTTTGTAGTTCATATGAATTGGTTAACATGCAGTATTCAACCTGGGTTGATAATCCTACATTAGCCCAACTATAAAATAAAGCCCACAGAGGAAGGAAAATAAGAGGAACAGGATTAGAAAGTGAGTGTAAGTGTGTGAGCAGGACAAGGAAACTAAACCAAAACTTAATTAAGTTACTTTATTTGATATAATTTTGTGATTCTATTGAATTCAGTGGTTTTAGTCATGTTAATGAAACTACATTTGTAGACTCAACTACCTGATCAATGGCATCCCAGTCTGACAGCACATTCAGTAGCTTACATCATACACAAGTTTGAAAGGGGTATTTGATAGAGCTCAACTCAGTGATATATCAATGTATGTGAAAGCCAGAATACATAATTGCCCAGTAGTATAGTCGCATCAGTATACATTGTTCAGCAGATGAAATGATCTGATCAATAAGTGTGACAGCTGAAAACGCAATCCTGATTAGCCTTATTAGACGTGTTTTTATTCCATCACCCTCTTCACCCTCAGACCACAGCTTACCGCCACCAATGCATCTTTGATTTATGTTAAACACAATGCTTAACAAACAGTAATTCTTTCCAGCGTCCTCCCGTAATGCCCCCCACCACCCAAAGCCACCACTAATATGCCAGTTACTGTTTCTTAGCAACAGAAAAATGTCTGCCTTTTGCTGTCCCCTCTTCCTTAACCCCCACCCCTCCTTCTAGCCTCTGAGGATAATCGATACTGATCATTGTAAGAGTGGTCCCAGATATCCTCTTCCTGTAAGGCCTCTCATTACCGGAAAACAGCAAAAACCCCTGCTGCTCCAAACCTCCACAGAGAGGAAGAGGGAGGCGATGAAGAAAAACTATCAGTGGGGAGAAGGGGGTTAGAGTAATGGGAGAAAGAAAACAAAAGATAAAGAATGAAACATGCCCACTGCAGCGCAGGGCATACAAGGAGCTCATTCAACTAAAGGCAGCACACACATAAGTCATTTTTATAACCCTGCATGGTTATTTTAAAAATGTGTCTACTTTGTCAATATCTGAATTTATGACCTGTATTAAGACTACTAAGAAAAATGTGTATGTCCTGTATGCTGAAGAAGAAAAACCTAACTCAAAGCCAAACACTTTTTTGTGTTATTGAGCAGCGTAAAGAGAGAGAGAGAGACGCACTCTTGCAACGTAATCTGTTAAATCTGTTAATTACTTCAAAGGTTGCTGCTGGTTTTTGTGCAGCCCCCTCCCATGTGTCTCTCTCCCTCCATCTCTCTCTCTCTCTCTCTCTCTCTGGGTGGCCTGATGCAACAGCTCTCTGCAGGGAGATTAGGCCATTTCATGTGCAATAATTGTACAATCTTTAAAAACTGAAACGGGCCTAAATCTTAGAGGAGGGACTGGGCTGCAAATATGAAGATTTAGTAAAGTTTGGAACAGTTTTTTTCAACCATGTGGCTACATTTTAAGCCGCCGGTTCCCCCTCGGCTGTGTGAGTCACTGTGCCTGTTCAGCCAGACAGAGGTTAACAAGCAGCACTGCTCTGTCACTTCAAAAACACAAGATGTGTGTCTATTACGTGTGTTGTTAGTTACAGCACCCAACATGTGCTCGCAAGTGTCTCTTAGGTGAGAGCTAAAAGCGCAGTCTGTGGGAGCAAGGACTCCCTGGTTGAATCGCTGGTGGCCTTTTCCTGACTATCAGTGGCTGCCAGGGCACATGGGGCTCATCCAGGGAAGTGTGACTTCCTTAAGCTGCTAAGTCACGATTAACGCTCACGAGGAGAGCAACCACCCTGCCTGGCGCGTGTGCCCTCTCACTCACAAATACAGACACACATGTGAAGTGTTGATACACAATCATACTGCCACACGCAACTACTAACTATTTGTGTATGTAAGAGAGTACAGCTGTTTTGTCATCTTGCACAAGCATGAATTTACCTAGTGTGCATTTAGGTAATATATATATTGGCTATAGAACATGAATGTAGGGCATGTGTCCCTTCAAATGCAGAAGCAAATGCAGAGCTAAAAGCAAGCGTAGGACAGTGAGAAAATGTTGAATTCTTCTAAGGTCGAGACAGGAGCAGAGTCTCTCCCATCCTTTTGTGTCTCCTATCACTACTTCATTTCCTTGTGGATGACAGTGTAACTATGGGAAACAAACATCTTCTGTTCTGTCCTATGGCAGAAAAACATTAAGGTTCATTCTTTTAACCTCATCCCTTTGTCCTGTTGTCAACTGTGACCTCATCACCTCTCTTTACTCCTGTTCACACCCGTCTCATTGCTTTTCTCTGGCATACTACTAAATCCTTCTTAAGGTACTGTGCAAATCCTTGAACACAGCCCTGCTTCATAGCGATCAACCACATTCTCAAAATCAGCTGCACAGGCTGCATAGGGTGTCTACAACGGAGGCATTTTAGCCCAGTTTTTCACTTCCATTTTGGCCATTGCACACTGGCCATATGACAGTTAACAATAAAATAACATGAGAATACATGATGAGATTTCAATAATGTGTGGGTATATCTCTGTGTATCAAATGCTCTGTCAGTCACATGCACAGCACTACTGGCTAAATAGGTCCAGTGTAGAAACGGCTTTTGCTGTTTTGCTGCTGAATCTGTTTGCTGTCACGCAGTGTCAGTGTGGACAGGCCTATGAGTGGAAATGCCAGTAAAAAGGAATGGATTACTGGATTATGAGACAATGTATGATTAGTATATGAATTAGTTCTAATGAGTTATGTACCAGTTCAAATTTGTCTAAACTTGACTTTTTTCTCTTTGTAGTTGTTGTAACTGTGTAATTGTTACATCTCTCAGTGGTGATTTTAGGTTCCTTTGTAATCATCTCTTCATGGTTATTTTGCATCTCTTTGGGGATGTCTTGAGTCTCTTTGTGGTTGTTTTGCATCCCTCTGAGGTCAGGGGTCCATTCAGTAATCCATCCTTGAAAGTAACACAGCTGGACTGTCTGTACACTCACATGTACTGTAATGGTGCAGGCATGCACAGGTCTGTTGGTATCTGTCACTCTTCTGCTCTGCTGTGCATTTGTCTTCAATACTAACAAGCTGGCTGACGACAATTATTTAATCCCAAGCGCAACACTAACTCATCACCAATCTGAGTCCATCAGCATCACCAGTAATCACGTTAGAAATGACTGGGGCTCAGCTGCTTTACACCAGAGCAGCAAGGGGGCTGTTAGTTGGTTATGATTGCCTAGACTGGCTGGATTCATTAGTTACCGTGATGAAATATTCATAAAAGGAACAAGTTACTTCCCTGGGAAACGCAAGGCTCTGTCATTCAAAACAGCCTACATTATTAATCAGCACCTTTTTCAACACAAAAGGCCTATACTTGCCACTGTGCGCACGCACACACATGCATGACAAATACCCTTAAGCATATACGTGGAAGACAGAGACTTTAGCTACCTATCTATTCCTAGCTCCTCCCCACAAACAGAATTTTCATTCAGTATTACTGACATTGCCATAAAGGGGAGGTGAACAGCCCAGTAACCGAGTAGGACACTGAATGACTGTGTAACTGAATCTGTAGTCTTATCAAAAACCAGGAAATGGAAACAAATTGGGTTTTAAAAGCCTGTTGTTATTGCATTTTGCCCTCTCAAATATTTATCAAAGAGGCTCTCTGGTCTGGGACAGCACACAGGAACACATTAAATAAACGGCCGGTCATTTAAATGATCTGGTCTCACTGAAAGGCAGGGTTCAAAGATTTAGCTACTTATAAGGGAATAACGATTAATCTTAATTAGATTCTCATCAACCCACTCCAAGTGGCTATTCAGCACAATTTTGCCATGATGATGAATATCTTTTTTCCCACAAACACCAGCTGAATGAGACATTAAAGTGATTTATCCATAAAGGGGGGACTTAATCGAGCTCTTGTGGCTCAGAGGATGCCTTTGTTGAGGTAAATAAAGGAACAGGCAGAGGGAGAGAAAGGGCCAAGGAGCAAAGAAGGAAGGTGAGAGCACTGAGGAGTTTGACAATGACGACAGCGGGCGAGAGATGCAAAGAGCGGAGGAGGAAAAAGATCACAAACAATGGTTTACAGTTGCTTGATGACACTCATTTAGGGAGCAAATCCCTCTTCTTCTACTGCCACCACCAGCACCCACCAGAAATAGATCAAAGGCTGACGAGATCAAAGAGGGAACGATCCACTTAGCTGCCTCTTTGCCCCGTTTTCCTCTGTCATCTAATTTCCTCAGAAGGGGAAGATGATGACACATGTTCGCTGTGAACGGCTCTCTGCCCTTTCTTGCTCTGGTTGAACTAGTTAGGTGAACAGATAATAGCTTGTTTTACCTAAGCAAATTTGCATACAACGCATTCTGCAAATACAAAGGGCTAGACATAGCGCTATTTACACAAGTTTTTGGTTTTTGCATGTAATTACCATCCAACCTGTACATTCCTGTGTCATTTTAAAACTAAAGCACAACATTCACAAAACAACATTATAGAAATGCCGCTATTGCCCTCAAAGAAAGCCAAGAAGCCAAATGCAAAGTGCTAACTTAGACAGACAGGATTTATGCTGTATACTTTATAAATCAGAGCTGTTTTTTATTATCTGTGGGGTCTCGAATAACACTTCTCACTAAATGCAATGCTGCTTTTAATGTGCAAATAGGAAAACAGCAGACCCTGTGGCAAACACCCAGAGAGACAGAGTTTGCTTTATCTCTCTGCATCAAATACTTCCCACCTTAATGCTGTAGTTTACTCATATCAGCCCTTTCAATTCTCTAAATGTGGACCATCGTCTTCAGTATTTCTGTCAACCTCCCACTTAATATTCTCACCACCTCCATTCACTGGCCGTGTATTCTCTCAGTGATACTGGCTACTTCCCCATTTCCATTACTATCCCTCTTTGTTTTCTTGTAGTAGGGGCCTGCTGTTTTCCTATTTCCATCACAATCCCACTCTAGCCACACACAGGTCCCTCTTTACAGCTCCATGTCCCCATTTTCCTCATGTTCATTCTTCTTGCTCCCTCCCTCCCTTCTGTCAGGGCAAGCCGGTGGCGTTGGCTGTTGCCTCTCACCCAGTCTGACCCCTAGATAGATTCTGCTGCTGATTGGAGGCAGCTGGTTCCCTGTGTGTGAATCTCCACCCCCTACGCACCCCTCTCAGTCGTGGTTATTCAGAGAGGCAGTCATAACACCGGGCAAAAGCTATCAGATGCACATTTCACAAGCAAACCAGGGATCATAGGGAAGGACTGCAACTGGACTATAACTAGAGTGGATGATAACAGACAGGTTTTAAACACACATCACAAGAGTATTCATGATTGTTGCGGCCTGACAAACTCTGAGTCCAACTGTCCAAATGTAATGATGTACAGTACATATCCAAATATTATGCATTCTTGTGCACCTACTGAAGCTCATCTTGAATGAGTACAGCATCTCAGAATCAAAATAGCCTGTGCTCCTTATACAAATTTAGAACAAGAAAAAAAGAAAATCACATTGTTCTGTGCTGGATGAAATACACAGGACAGTGAAATTCTGCGAGGGAAGTAGACAGTATAAGTGGTTCGGTTTTCTGAACTCTGCCCTACCACTGTTTAAATCTAGACAGTACTCTAACTCCACTCAGACTGACCTCACTTCTCTGGCAGGCGTGAAAATATTGCACCACATGCACAGCGTCAGGGAGCCTGTCTGCGTCTGTCTGTGCCACTTTGCTATGCTAAGTTCAGCTCAGTTCATCTGTGGGCATCGGCTTGGAGTTGACTGACTGACGGGATGGACTGAGGCTGCTATCGTACTCTTTAGACAATAACTCCACAGCTTGCAAGTAAACTGTGCAGAAAATTATTCACGGGATAAATGATGTAAAAGTGATTAGGTGGACAACAAAACAAAGGGGTTGAAAACCCTGATTAGTTTAGCTTTTCTAAGTGAAAAAGAACAAATGCCCACGATGCACGACCCTTTTAATTACCCCCAATTCTCCTAATCTCATCTGGGATATTCAAATTGTGATCAAACATGCATGATATATACAAGTTGTTTTCTAGTTTGCTATACAGGATGAATTACTCCTCACGGTCCATGCACTATTCTGATATCAAGACAGAAATCATGACAGAAAAATGATCGTTCAACAAGATGTTCTTTGGTGTGCCTTCGTCTCCAGTGTGCTTATAAGTGTAAAAATATAAATACCATAAACCATATAGACCTGGTCTGAGTTGGTGTTGGTGTGTGTGTGTGTGTGTGTGTGTGTGTGCACAAAATCATCCGTGCTGTATCTAACCTGCTGAAGCCCTGCTTGATTTAGAGTTCCTATGAAGCTGAACCTTTTTCCATTGATGTTGGAGAAAAGAAAAAAGCATAGTGAGCATGACACTACATAACACATCTTCAAAGTACATTAGCTCATTGCAGGTACATGGGTATGTCTGCAGATAAGTAAGTAGTTGCAGTTGGGAAAAGACGAGGACATGTTTAGAAGGAGTCATGTTTGTCCAACAGAGAGCACTGACAAGTGTCCTGTTGCACATCTTGGTCATATTGAAAAAAAAAAAAAGATTTAAGTAGAAGTTATCTTTATCTAAAATGGTATGTGACATATTGTTACACTCAAATATTAATAAATAAATAAAAAACTGTACTGCCTAAAAACCCATTATCAGTCTGGCTAGGAAGTAAACAATACCACCTACATAAGAAATATGAATTCCAGTGTATTACTATATTATACTACTCTAGTAGAAGTGTGGTAATGCTTGCCAGAACCCATTCTCTTCTGGCTCGAATCCATTTAATCTTTTCACAAATCCCAGTTCCAACACTGCCTCTATAACTGTGAAAGCTGGGTTGAAGACTAGAGAAAAAACTGTGCGAAACATACAAAAATCCAACTAGACCATGTCAAGTGAAATAAATTGAACCATTCTTTAAAGGACAAAAGTAAATTAAGATAAATAAATAAACTGGCTGCCAACAGTGCAAATACATGTAAGCAGGTCAAGATTTCGCACATGCGCAGCTGTGTGTCAGGATAGGCTGTGATCAACAAGATGTTCTGTCCCCCTAATGGATATATTTAAAATAAATGCCCTGGGAATCAATTTAGCGTTGGTCCTCTAGAAAACAAGAATGGCAAATATTTACTCTTACTGACAACCCAGTAAACTCCCCCAAACCATAGACCTTAGGGTATCCTGTGTGTTTGTAAAAGGACAATTTAGAACATCATTTAGAAATGCAAATATACGTCTCCTGTCTGATGGACACACTGACTAAAAAATTGGCCACTTTCACTGCATTTCTGCCATTTATAGGCCCGAAGACAAGAAATTCCAAACTGTTAAAACTTTGGGGTTAGGAAAAGCCATCGACAAATGCTAATTTTCCACAATGGTAGAATGCTTTGCCCATGATGTGGTGCGTAGAGATCATAATCTGCTGACACTGTGCCCTCACACCAGGCAGGGACTAAAGTGGCCACTGATAATATCCACGTGGTTGGGGTTTTACTGTGACTGCCTCCACCCTCAACTTTAACTGTTGTTACAGTAAACTGATTTGCTCAACATGTGTGGTCAAAGCAGTAGGGCCCTAGAGAAGGCACAGTTTTAAAAAGGCTCACCACGTTTACCTTTCTCTGGTTTTGAACAACACCCACATTACAAAGAACTCACTTTGGTTATTTGTTTTGTTCCACTCTGATCATGACTGCGAAGAACATATCAGTCCTGTACAAATCACGCAGAAAGTCCTGCAGTGAGGTTGTGAATTACATAACTGATTTTCCCCTAAATAAAAATGAAATGACTGTATTTACAACAATAAGCATCTGAAGGGAAAAGGGAATGAGAGTACTGAAATCACTTTGGCAATCAAGTTTGCACTAAGAAGTGAGGAGACAAAAAATAGAAAATGGAAACTTGCTAGTCTCTATCATATATTCAAATTTAATGCATTTTTAACCCCAGTAAAATAGGGTCAACGTGGGACAACACACATTCGAATTTCTCATCTTGTGTAAAAGGCATAAGAACATTGTCCTCAAGTCTGCTACAAGGGTGCCATGCAGGCAGGACAGCCCTCTGTTGGGAAACATTAGCTTATCACAAGCCTGCGGTTGTAAAATATGGCATATATGATCACTCTACTAAATATGCTACTCCAAAAGATTTACAGCACGGGCTGCATGTCAACCTTAAAACAACTGTTTCGCTTCCCTGTTCATCACATGGGGTTGTTTAGAAATCCAAGCTGATAACAGAAACAATGGCACATGGTATTCAGTCACCCATCAATGTGCAGACTGATATTTCTCTCATATTTCCTTCCTGGATGAGCCCCATTTTGAAACCAGTGTTTGCATTTCTCCGAAGGATGTAGACACACTTTTTCCACAGAAATCCATAAGGCAAAGTGGTGAGGAATGCCAGTGAGTGTCATGCTCTCCTGCATTTCAGTCATCTCTTACAGAGCTCTTATGTGGCTTGGGAAAGATCCATATTGCTTCCAGGTCTGGATGCTAGCTGGGACATGGGATACTCATAAAGGGCCGGTTTGTTTCTTGTCACAGTGTAGAGGTGAACACTATGACCACATAATCCTAACAATTGTCACTTGTTCTTTCTCCTTCTCTTCAGACCAAACATCCACGTCATGTTTAATACATGAACTATTATCAAATGAAGGCCAGATTCCGGGAAAGCAGGAACTGAATCAAATGTATTACCTAGGCCTGATTCCCCTCCTCCACTCCACATTTTTCACTCTCACTCTAATCAGCCCACAGGCCATAAATGAGATTTATCACTGGCACCAATTGGAGAAGGGAGGAAAAAGGGCTACCAAAGACGAGGGGAGAGGGAGAATGGAGGCCAGAGAACAGAGAGCAGGGGGCATGAGCGATGGCTGAGCCACGGATCACAGCTGTTTGGGCTCACTCCACCCAGGAGTGTCTCAAAAACTAATATCGCAAACACACACACACACACACACACACAAGAAGAGAGTAAGCTATTTCCTGTTAATTATAACAATTATCTGAATGCATTAAACAAAACCTGAACATTACATTCATGGAAATCTCAAAGGATACGTCTCAACACTTCTCAAGTTATCTAACTAACTTGCTTATCCTGCTTTGTGAAACACCCCCATGTTCCCTGTGTATCATCCTTACAGTTCCTGTAGGCTCTAAACACAGTATCAACAGATCCGGTGTGTTGTGACCCTGACAGTCCCTGCAGGGCAGGCAGCCATCAATTGTCTGAGAGCTTAGTAAAGGGGGAGCTGTGCAGCACAGACACGCAACTTAACTCTCATGCACATGCGTGAACACACACGAGCACTGTTCAGAGATTACTTTTACTATTATTGCTCTCACTACCCCAGACTGGAGGCAGGCATTTACACATATTTTTAAAATATCAAATGGCATACAAGTCTGTCCTGACAAAAGTAGCTAGTATTGTACATATGAAATCTGTAAACTTATTCTGAATTACATTTACATTTTTTCGCTACATCAATTCACAGGACAAAACAGAAAGACCACCATATGAAGGAGCAGTTTCACAGCCTACAGGTTTGTGTCTGAGACCAGGCGTCTAATAATCATTAAGTTATAATCCTCTAGGTTATGGACAGGTGAAAGACAAAGTAGTGAGTTGTGGTGTACACCTGCATTACTCCCTGAAAATCCAATTTAAACAGCCTCTCTGTTGCCATTAAAGTCTGTACTGGCTGCGAGAGGAATCTGACAGCAAATGACACCAAGGCCATTGACCACATCACTGGGGTTAAGGGCACTTGACTAAAAAATCTGACAGTAACCAAGCTCGTCATTCACTTCACAGTCACCAAACAGTATCCATCAACAAGGGGGAAATAGCATAATTAGAAAAATAGCCAGCCACCATGGCAACCCACTGTGTCAAGGTTTGCATGGGGTTTGACTAGCTTTGGCTGCAGGCAACAGACACACTGGAAACTAAAGAGTGAAAATTGCAGGAAAGAAAAAGAACTAGAGGGGACAGCCCTGTGAGAGCTGTTTCCATTTCCACCAGGTCACTCCTCCAGTTTTCTGAATCATTACTAAATACCCCAAAATGTTTCTGTTGCACATTAAGTCAACATTTTAGACTATATATTAATTTATAAATTACAATACAGAAGTTATGAAATTCAAGAAAACACCAGTGACGTGTTTGCCCTTTTAATCACATCATGATGGCTCAGTGGCATAGAGCAGTGTAGACTCAATTATAAACAGCACAGCCACTTCTTTCTTGACAAGCATTTTATTCTTAGGCACCACTGATGCATAAGCAGCTCCAACTCTGTATGATTTAAGGAAAATATGTGGGATACAGTCAAATCTCACACACAATGCGCTCAGTTAGCCAACACTACACCGGTGACTGTGATCATCAAGTGTATTATTACAAAGAATGTCTTTATCTGTAACTATAACTTTGATTTTTAGATAGCTTTTCCTGTCTCACTTATTAATGTAATGATAACACATTAGAGGCACAAACTGGGGCTATATCTCCCAAAGGTTTGAGAGAGCTAGTGTTATTTTCAACTTACTTCATTATAACGCTTCAAGTCCCTTTCCTGCAAATCAACTAGCGTCAGCTTATATTCCATCGTGTGTGCAAGTAAATGCATTAACGTTAATGTATGTCATCGTGGACTTTATGTGGCGTTTTTAAACAACAACTTCCCTTACTAAGTCTAAATGTAGTTCTCTCTAAGAAAAGGTACAGAGGTACACAGGTCTCCGCACAGCACAAAGGAAAGCAGTCAAAGCTCTACGTTACAGTGTCACTGCCACTACTGTTAGCTTGCCGAGCGACCAACGATACATTATACGAGCGTTAGCAAGCAAGCTGTCGTTGGTTATAAAGCATTTCTCATTTGTCCACTTAAATCTTTTGAGCAATAATCAAGGACGGCAAAATGTATCAAGATCCCATATTAGTTTGCTAATACCAAGCATACTTCTGATAGCTAATTGTGCTAGCTAGGTTAGCATAGCTCTTAGCGTTTTCTGACTGGGTATGTTCGTTTTGTACATTGTCTGCGAAGGTTAATGGGATAACATTACTGTGTAGTTAAGTCAAGATACTCTTGGATAAATCTTTTGACCCGGTGATGAAAATCCAAGTGTATAGCTAACTCATAAGCTACCATGTTTCTCTTTTTAGAGGTAATAGCGTGGATTTTTTTGGATAAGCCACTTTACTTGCTGGTTAGCTGATATCAAAGCCATGGCTTATTACTAAGTAACTAGCTAGCTTAGTTAGCAGCTGGCCTTTCTTAACGCTGGCGCATTAATTCCGAGACGCTATCCAATGACGCTATGCTTTTTTTAATTTGTTACAGCTACCACAGCTTCCCTTGGTCTCAATTTATTCCAAGTTTACCGATAACGTCTCCGGTGATAATGCTTAACTCTAGGCAGCCGCTGAAGAAGCGGCGTAGCCCGTCGTAAAAAACGTGCGCGCCTAGGAGAGGCTGCCCAGAACGCATCTTGTTATAAGGCGACTGCCGATGTGTCGCTCGCCTTTTCGCAATATCCTCGAATTACACTTACCGATAACGTGATACTTATTCACAATCCAAACCCCGACCACACGGGCTGATTTTGATCGAAGACTCGCGTCAAAGTAACAGAAATGAGGAATTTTATCCAACTTATTCTTCTTAGTTGTTTTCTCCACTTCCTGATTGAGACGGTGCCATTTTGAATAGCGAAAAAATGTTTCCGCCGCTGTCGTCACGCGCAGTGCCGCTTGTTGATCGCGAGCAGAAAACAGCCAGGCCATAAATAGTTCATCAGAGTCATGTTTGGCACACCTGAGCCTCTGCCTCAGGTTAAGACAAATAAATACATATGATTGCAGATGAGAGAAGACATTAACACGTTACTGTTCAGATACTGACTCTTTAACGCATTAAGTAATGGTTATAGCCAAATAATAACAAGAGCTCAGTTGGATGTAATTAGTCTTGTAAAATATAAATCTACTACCTGATGTTACTTGATGTTATGTATTACATTTTGTAAACCACGTGTCAGATTAAAATGTTACTTACACTCTAAAGAATACAGGCAAACTAAGTTTAGGCTGGTTTACACGATGGTATGGTTTAGGCCTACATAACACTGTACAGCCATGTGTAAATTTATATAACATAATACAGATGAAGACTTTTGAACTTAATCGAACCATTTAATTGGATCATATCTGAGAAGTGAATCAGGCCTTTTCAACCAAATCACTCTAGGAAAGAGGTCTATAAATAGATGTCTCTCAATGAGGCTTTAACTATTATTAAGCACCTAAGGCTAACACTTGCTCAAAACTGGCTGGTTAAGTGGAAAGTCTATTTATTTTTTTCTCTGGTTTATTTTAGCCACGAATTACCCAAGATTAATGTTTTTTGGTCAGAAAATGTGGTGGTGATGATAATTATAAATCTTCAAAATACCCTCAGATTCACAGACAACTTTTCCTCAGATCCCTGGAGTTAAAAACCAGCTACTCTGGTAAAAGAGATATTTAGTATAAGCACAAAATAATTTATGACAAATGAAAAACCTTCGTTTGCGGTTGTTGCTTTCCCTCTCACTTTAAGAGGCCATGAGCCTAAATTTAGCCCATAATGCTTACTAAATACACTGCTGCTGCTACAACAATACTACCACTCCTACTTCCAATAATAATCAACCCAGTGACTTACTGATGTTGAACAGCACTCACTGAGTAAAATCAGAGATGACTTTGCAGAAAAAGCATTGCACAGCTGTATTGAATAGCATTTAGAAAAAATAATGGTGATCTATAATCAAATATAGAAATCTGATACTGAGCATTAATGGCATAAAAGTTTAAAACAAATTACCAAACAAGGAGAACAAGGAAAAATCTTAAAATGCATAAAGAAAAAAACCCATAAATTTCATTTTAGCAAATCAGTTGGACCACTTCCCTGCAGACACTTATTGTATGAAAGTGTATTTAATTTTAGATGTTAAATGGAGTACATGTGCATCTTCCTCCTGCAGGTCACTGTCTCATTTTGGCATCCATCTGTCCATTCTACGATATTGAACGACTGAGCTGGAAGAGCTCCAGTTGTTTCCAGCAAACACGCACTGCTCCTGCTTTCCTGGTATAACAGTCCCCCTTTTCCCAACAAAGGAGGGTGGTGTGAAGCAAAGGGCGGTGTGTGCATGTGCGTGTAGCATGTGTGGGTTCAAATTCAAGGTATTATTCATGAGAGAGACTGGCATGGTTGTGCTCTATCTTCCTTCTCTGATATTGTTGCATTGTCTTACAAGGTGGTGGTTAATAGTACAGGATGTAAAGGCAGGATAAAGGCATAATGGCACATTTTAGCTATTGTGATGCATGCTCGCTCATCACTGAGGACATTTTCACTTGAGATTAAGGTTGCTCTTGGTCCTTGGTTGGTTGTGCCATAACAGTAGGCACACCAATGTGCCATACCAATTCCTAAAACAATGTTTAGGGACAATGCTAATAACATTTTCAACTTTTTATAAGAAACAAGTCCCATGTTATATCTCAAAAATAACAGTAGTTACACAGCTATTTTCACGTTAAGAGGGTGTCTGACCTTTTGGTTGGACTTTGGCGCCCCCTACTGACATCATTCTGTAAACAATTGGTTTCACTCATGGTTTCTGCTGAGCTGGAATTTCAGCATTGGCTATTTGAACAAAATGTTTGAAGAGAACAAGTGGCAAGCGGTAATTCCAGGTGCTGAGCAGAAGCTCATAAATGAGAACCATTCCACAATGAGGATTTGCCTCCACTGACCAATTTTGATCATGATCGGAGAAAGCACTGCAGAAATACTTCCAGCTTCCTGTTAGTGTCTTCACTGTGTGCCACGTCACAGCCAGAATTCTCTGAAACAATTGCATATCTGACAGAAATGCAAGGATTTAAGGCTAGTCACACATTTTTCACATTTTTTTGCCTATTCAGATGCTGTGACTGTGAATCTTGAGCAAGTTGGTTACCGTAAATAGTATGGTACATGCATTCTCAGTTCAAAGGACAGGCCAAAAAGCACGTCAAAGACACTTCCTTTGTTTGATTTTTTGTAGTAGAGGCAAAAAAAGTACTTGTTACAAAACTCAAATCTGAGGTCAGTTTCAGTTGCAGGAAATGAACTGTTTGTGAAATGTTTGTTGGGCTTTTTGGAGCCACTGAAATGCAAAATTATCCTTTGATATGAGAACTTTAGTCTGATCAAGGAAGAATTAGAAAAAAAATAAATAAAGAGAGTCGACAAAAACAACCATGTGTTAGCACATCTTCAGATCCTAACCACTCTAAAGATATTATAGAACTGTCACATCCATACCATTTACTATAATATACACCAATAAAGGCAAGCCAGCTGAGAACCTTTGGAGAACCGTGGTATGTTGGAGGAGCATTGTATGATGCGTTGAATTCAGATGGGCTTGTATTGCAGTGGACAGTGGTCAGCAGCTCTGCATTCTCAGAATCAGAAACTGTAGCATTTGTGAACATTAAATACAGTTCACGTTCATTAAACACAACACTGACTGTGCCATAGAACAGGAATCAGTATAACTTGAAGGTGTGTTGCTGTATAAAGTGGAATGTAGGCCTATTCTCTAATACGACTTATGTAAATCTCCTGACAAAGCCAAATTGCATAACTTTCCTCCCAAAAGCTTCTTTGTCTCCGCTTCATTATTTTCCCAGTAAAGGCCATGTCTGCCCCCGGCCAGCTGTAATTTGATTAATCCACCAAAAGGATAGCCAGACGGTAAGAGCCTGCTCTGCTTCTTTTCCATTTTATTCAAAAATTGTAGATTTCCTTTGGGTTTTATTTCATATTATTCATATAATGTTACTTAAAAGATTTATTTCATTTATTTCAGTTTTCATGTATATAGTGATGTCTTTGCATAGGTTTAATATCAATTTGATCAAATATTTGGTGTGTTAGGTTATTGTTATTGATGACTCTGCTGTATTTTCAGCATTGCTGCAGGGAGGTGGGTTGAACAGCTTTTGAAGAAATGGAGACTTTAGTCTTTTTATTTTCATTTTCTGCCCTTGGCATTCTTTATGCCATGAACACCATTCCTGAGCTTCAAGAGTAAGTCATTACATTTATTGATTTCGTATTGTTCAGTTTCAACAGTCTGTATTCTGTACAAATCCAGTCTTTTGTCTGTTTAGGGGGGAAAGCTGTAAATTATTGTTATGAATTGTAGTAATTATAGTAATATTTTTTATTCAACCATATTATACAACCACCAAGAATTATTACATATACTAACATTGATACACAATCAAAACTGTTACAATAATCAAAGACTTGCAAGAATATAAACGTAGTAGTGCAGGTAATACATACTGTATCATGGGATGACACACAATAAACATTAGCACCACTAGAGGACACTGTAAGCCTAAAACTCAAGGTACATTTCTGTCTGTATTTGACTGTAACCACCTCATAAATCCTTAATCATGTTGAGCACTGCTAATTCAATGAGTTCAGTCATTTTCAGGGTGTATTTGCCAATTGTACAAAGTCTCTAAATGATTAAACCTGTCATTACTTGAAAGGGAAAAAGAATGAATAGGGAGCCAAAAAAAACTGATATGATGTTGAAGATAATTACTTTTCTAAGCTGTAAGGAATCATTTTCTCATTCAGATTGTATCTATTTTGTCTGTGTGTTGGGAAACTGCCTTTAAATTGTTGTCTACAGTTGGTGATTGCACACTACAACACTGTAGGCTGAGTAAACAGAGCCAGTGGTAAAATATATGTTCTACTCCGCCCTCACGCTCTTTTTTTTTTTTTTTTACCAGAAGATATTTCTCATTTCCAACAGACTTTTATACTCCTCCTGTGTGAATATCTCTGCTGGCTTTTCTCGAATGTGTGGACACTGACAATCAATACAGACTGCAGAGAAGAGTTTGATAAATTGCTCTTGACATACAATATGCCTCGTGCTCTTCCACTCTGCAAACAAACAGTATTGTGTGCATAAATCTTCCTGTAGTGTTGAATTGGAGAGGCAGCGAGGGAGTTTCCCTTTGCTCTCGCAGCATTTGTTTTCCTTCTGTGAGAGCACGTTGTGAGTTTTCCGAGGATGTAATGTTGTTTACTGGGAGATACGTTGAGCACATTAATCTTTTCCAGTGCAAGGCAGTGGTACCTTTGACCAGTAAACATGGAGGGCAGCGCTGAACTAACATGGCCCTAGCTTGCTGTTTCCCACACCTCTGCCTATGATTGATTAAGCCTTTGTAAAGCTGTGCTTTTAAGCCACTGGTAGGCATACCACCACAGCAGTATGAGAGGTGAAATATTGCAGAACTTGACTTTAACAATGGAACGTGGTTGTAATGTATACCAGAAGCATACAATATTATTAATATCATCATTCTGTAACTTTGTCTTTGAAAAAACTGGATACCCAATACAATAAAAAAAAGACATAATCTTATTTTGAAAAGTAAATTTTGCACTGCAAGAGTTTTATCAGATAAATATCAGGAACACAGAATCAGCATTTTCTTGACAAATGTCACGAGCAAGTGATGCTTTAAACTCAACTATACATTTCTAAAAGCTCTGAGATTAAATATGAAACTACTACTTGTATCGTGTCGTTTATAAAAAGCAACTTGAGAAGGCAAATTCAATGCAACACTACCACCTCACCAGTAATCTCCGGGGCGCACAAACGACCACACCAGCAGCATCTTTGCTATAGCTATACACAGTGCATCTTTCACACCGATCTCCCCTCACACTTCTGCATTATTTCTCCTGGTGTTAACTCTGGGCGTTGTGTGATTATCATTCTGTCTGACTTCCCATTCATCATCATTTACTAATTTAGCACTGTGCAGAAGACTGGCACAACTTCCATGGGAGAAAGTAATTAGCAAAGAGAATGAAGCAGAAAATCAGAGGGAGATTGCTGTCTAAAAGCGCAGAGTGTCAGCAGTGAGATTGTGTTAAAATCGCAGACAATGTGTTGTTGTTTTTCTTAGGTAAAAGTTTCTCTGCTTTCACAGGCCTTATGTGATCCTGGGGATTGGTGTTGCTGTGTTGGTGATTGTGTTTCTGTTCTACTTCCTCATCACTCGTGGCAACCCACCTAAAGACGCCTTATTCTTTGGTAATTAACACAACTATGTGCTTTTCTCAACTTAGTTGCAAGATATTTCAAAATAACAGAGTTTAATACAGACTATAGAGAGGTTAATAAGTACTATGCATTGTACTGGAGCTGATCCCACAAAGAGATTTCCAGAACCTTCACTCACTACTCACTGGTTTAGAGTGAAAACATGAATTGTATTCAATGTGATTTTGTCTGATACGTTGAAAGCTGCTTAGACTGATCAGAAGCTTAGCCAGACTTTTCTGAGGCATGACTGACCCTTTGGAGGCTGAGGACCTTCACAGTGCTTGTACTGACTTACTTAACCTTTTAGTTATTCTTTTGAGACTGAATCCTTGCTTGACCCTGAGACAAAAGGCACACCTATTTGAAAATGCTAATACAGTCACTGCAATACTATTCAGACCCCACTACTGATTTACTCTGAAGACCAGACAGAGGTTTGTGTTCAGGTCTTTCATGTGACAGCCTTTCACATACCTTGAACTGAATGTCTCCACAGTCTTTGTCAGTATTTGTCTCATGTTTTGCCCTGATTTATGTGCAGCTATTGGTCAAACTAAACTCTCCATTTCTAGCAAGGGTTTCCCCACAAACTTATCCCAGCGGCTGATGCCAGGGGCTATGCCAGTGAGACAGAAACCAGGTGATATATTGGTACTCAGTGCTCAAGGCAATGCTAGTGTTGTGTAGGGGGACCATAACAATGAGTGTAAAGCTGTGGCAGGATCCTCTCAATGATAGAGAGCCATAATCCCCTTGCTATCTCACCTGTTAGATGTCAGAGATAAAGCTGGTTGTCCCGAGGATTACAGAGACATGGGTACACAGGAGAGACAATATGTGTGTGTGTGTGTGTGTGTGTGCATGTATGTGCGTGTAATATGTGTGAAGGACAGATAGGAGGGATGTGATACAACGATTTAAGCTGCGGTATCTGCAGAGAGACACCCGTGTCACAACACAGCATTTCTCTTTACAATGACATTCTGCAGTGTTCAGGCAGCAAATTGTTGTGATGGTTTTCACAGTTGTTCCCTATGAAGTGATTCCAGTGGTAAATCACTGATATGAACATGCACTTTGTCCAGCGTCCTTACATAAATATCAGATGCTCTGGTTCTGTTCATGGGGCGGCATGGTGGTGGTGCAGTGGTTAGCATTGACTCACATCAAGAAGGTTCCTTGTTCAAACCCTGATTTGCAGTTCCCTGTTCCTGCGTGGGTTCTCTCTGACTTCTTCCCACAGTCCAAAGGCATGCAGGTTAATTAGTGACTCTAAATTGCCTGTAGGTGTGAATGTGAGCGTGAATTGTCTATATATGTTGGCCCTGTTATGGACTGGTGGATCTGTCCAGGGTATACCTCACCTCTTGCCCAGTACCAGCTGGGATAGGCCCCAGGCCCACTGTGACCCTTAAAGATAAGCAGTATAGATAATGGATTAATGGATGTTTCTGTTCATCCAAATCATGTTTAATAAGACTGGCATCAAGGCATCTATCAACAGGTGTTTCTGGAGTCAGTGTATGCAAACTGAATAACCCCAAACAGTAATGCTTCCATAACTGGTGTGTACAATTGCAACCATGGGGTCCAGTGTCTCGTGTTATTTGCCCTAAATCAGGCCACCATGAATGTACACTGTAAACTGTGCAGGTGATGCCAAGACTAGTCAATCCAGACAGCGTTTTCCAGTCATTAACAGTGCAATGGGCATGTTATGTACTGAAAGATACCTCAGCAGTTTACAACAGAGGCACCCTGTGTGTGCTCTGGTTGGTTGATGTAGCCCATATTTTTATTGTCACGTTTTTTGAGCTGTACAGCAGACTATCGAGCAGTATGCTGTAGTTAGTGTGATGATGACTTGATGTGTGTTGTGGTCCATTCATTGTTCAGAGGGCCTCTATCGAGAAAAATGACCATAGTGATGCTCAAATGGGCATTTTCAAATTCTATCACATTACACCTAAAGCCCTTTTATTTTTTTGTAATTTTAGTCTCTTGTAAAGAAAATCTGAGAATCTGGACAGGGAATTGCTGGTGTATGCACACTTGTTGTGCAGTGATATATATGCAATTTTTGATGTCTAATTTCTTGCAAAAAGTCCACACTGAGTAGATCATTTGATAAAAGAGGCTATGACAGCTATTTTACCAGTTTGGCCAGGGGGGTTTAGTATTGAGTATTAAAAAGGCCCAAATGCCGCTTGTGTTTGCGTAACTCCACACTTAAAATTCTGTCTTGTGGACATGGCCTTTCAGTTCATCTCAGCTCTTAACCTGAGGACAGAAGAAGGCTGTTCACCACAGACTCAATATAAATAGCCTCCAGCCTACCTCACCGCGCATGACTTAATTTTCTCACCACATTGTCGATACAGAACTACCTATAGGTTGGAGACACTATCACATAAATCAATAACCAGCCAGTTGAAGGAAAATGTTTTCCAGTCAAAAAATACAAATAAAAAAAGTTGGAAAGGGAGACTGAAAGACTGAGGTATGTATTTTTCAGAGTAGGTAGACTGAGTAATTCCATGAAACTTTCAAAATCACAGCGGCCTCTTAATGACGAAGTTGATAAAGCTGCTTAACATGTCTTTTTAATGATTTTTTAACTCCTGTTAGTTTTGTGAAATCTCAGGCTGGTTGTACACTGCTGACTTTTAATACGAAGCATTTTTCCCCTGAAAATGAACATTTTCTTTCCTTTGCAGTTTTTGCAGAATTTTCTTTTACTTGTGTCATTGACCTGACAAGTGCCTTGGAATACGACGGCATTCTTTCTGGCTTTATGGAATTCTACCAGAAGACAGTAGGTTTCTTACTGTCACATTTAAATGACACTACAATGGCACTAAAAAGACACTCAAACAAAATCTCTGTGACTTGACTTAAAAACTTCTTTGAAAGATTATTCAAACACCAGCAGAGAGGATTTGTGGCCATATCATTTAACTAAACACTGTGCAGAAACACTAAATCAAAGCACCAGACAGCCATGTTAACCAAATGTCTATCATTAGCACTGTACACTGTACAATATGTATTCAGGAGCAAATCTATGTTCCCCAGTTTAATAATCTGTTAGCACACATTAACCCTCCTATTGTGTTTGGCTGAAATTTTAGTTTTTATTGGAACAAGGTTTCAAAACAGCTGTATAAAACCAACAGCCCTGACCCATTTGATAAGTTCCCTCAAGTGTACCCTTATTATATTGGGAACCATACGGCAGTGGTGGGTGGCAGAATAAATAGCCTGTGTCATATTAAGTGAATACAGAGCTGAAGAACATCTTTTTCAGGTTCCCATTAAGTGCTACATAGATCTGTGTATTATAAGACCCTGGGAACATGGGAATAATTCTGTATTTGTGTAATGTACTTCAGGGAGAGCCGTATCTGGGAACAGCCTATGCCATCATGATGTGCTACTGGGATGGAATAGCACACTTTATCATGTACCTGGTGATGATCAGCAGGATAACAGACAGGTGGGTGAAGGTAAAGTCAGTTCAAGTCACTTCAAGCTCATTTATCTTACTCCACATTACATATAGCTGTCTCAGATGACTTTACAGAGAACAATACCTACCTGAGGAAACAGCTACATAGGAGGCTGTAGAAGCTGTATGTATGTAAGTCTGAGCGCAGCAGGAATATATTTCAGTATAGAGATTTAAATTCACGCAGTGTGTGACAAGCTTTGGACTCATTATTTTCCTATATTTTAGCTTTTTTTCCCTTTATATTTTACATATATTTTATGGAAATAGTAAATAAGATGAAGTATCTTGCACCACATGAATCACAAAAACCTGAATATAAAACTGTATCTTTTAAAACAGAGTGGGTCCTCTAAAGTGAGTTAGTCATAAAGTACAGTCACTGAGTTCAAGAGTTCAGAGCCAGCACTACCTTAGGGCAGGGGCTATCATGGAAATGAAAACCTCCGTTAAACAATATCAGTCTATTCAACGCTGGGATAAACTGCTCAGCTTTGTACGACACAGAACAAGTATGATAGATGAATCAGATATTGCTCAGGCTACTTGAAGTGACAAACACCTTGTAAATCTTCATCCTATTACCTTCTATCTTAATTGCAATCTCTACAATAGAGTAATGACTCTTGTTTTTTGGTCTCTGTCCCAGGAAAGCCTACCGTACCCTCGGCTTGTTCTGGGCTGGCTCTTTGTGTGCCAACATGAGTGTATTCATTGCTGGGATAGTGGCAGGTGAGCCTCATCTTCTATTCTCTGTCTACCGGTCCCGTGACGACAAGCTTTAATCAAGTGAACATCTGCACTGCCGTGTACCATCAGTGTCACAGTTCAGCCTGCCAACAAAACACGCACACACCCCGCGCCTGCTGTCACAACCCAAAGAACAAAGCTGAAAACAGACTTAAAGCATCTGTTGTTAGCTTTTCAAAAGTGTCACAAGATCAAACTTGTCTGCAAGCAATGTGTTGTTCTCTCTGTTGTGTTACAGTAGACATGCTGTACTGTATGCATTTGCCTGAAGTGCCCTGTAGAGTTTTTGATAAGAAATGTAATTACTGAATTATATCAAGATGTTTATAGTGTATCCTTGTATGGTTGAGAACAAACTGATAAGCACCTCTTAATTTTCTTTCTGGCAGGTAAATATGGGTCAGAGATCCGTCCAGCTTTCTGGCTCAACTTCCTCTTCCTTCTCGTGCCTGTATGGGGAGCTGTCACACTATTCACAAGGCCCAAGGACAGACCACTAATTGGTGGATACAATGTAAGGTGCATGGATGGTTAGACATTGATATAAATGTGGAAAGGCTTAAAAGGCTAGTGTTTGCCGAATATGTTTAACCGGTACAATAAACATTCCAGTGGACAGTGGCAATGTGTGGCCAATTATGTCATTTATATTGATGAGCTACTGTAATTTCTAGTGGTATAGACAGTGTGATAGAAGGAATTTGTGGTGTACTCACCTGAATCTAAAAGAAGATCATCAGTTTGTGAGCAAGTAGTGCTACAATATGTTATGTTTGTTTCTGTCACATTATAACTTAACTGTATACTGCTGATTCTGAAATACAAAACTAACTTGAGTGGGTCATTGTTAAATCCTTACCCTTGGGAGAGTGGCCTTAATTTAGCCTCAACCCTTTGTGGTCATGACTGAAAGTAGCATTAGTTTGGTCTTAAACAGTGGGCAGCACAGTGGTCCAGCGGTTAGCACTGTCGGCTCACAGCAAGAAGGTTGGAGGTTTGAAATCCGGTTTGCATGGTCTCCCTGTACCTGTGTGGGTTCTCTATGGGTACTCTGGCTTTCTCCCACAGTCCAAAGACATGCAGATTAACAGGTGACTCTAAATTGACCCATAGGTGTGAATGTGAATGTGAATGACTTGTCTATATATGTTAACCCTGTGATGGACTGGTGATCTGTCTAGGGTATATCCTGCCTCTTGCCCAATGTCAGCTGAAATAGGCTCCAACATAACTCTGATGAACTGACTTCATGGACTTTCCAGCACCTAAGGGGAGGCAGACAAAGTTAGCAACTATCTGAACATAGTGGAGTATTTAGCAGCTAAAGAGCCAGGTATTTCTCTCTCAGGAGTTGGTGGAAAGCAAAAGTTTACTAAAATAAGATTTAACACTGGCCTTACATTTGCCAAGGGGACACAAATATGACTACAAATAAAAGCTAATGTTTTCCTTCCAAGCTCGCCATAACAACTTAGATGGTGAATATGTCAGTGTTGTGTTTACAGCTTGTTTCTGGTTCTCCTTTTTGGGTAAAAATCAATGAATGTAGGTTTAATTAGTTTGAAAACATGGAGTGAGAAAACATTCATTCATTCCACTCCTTAGAAACATGGGTCTCATTAAAGTGAGACGATGCTTTGAAATCATGACCTTGACTAACCAGCACTATACTGTACATTGTGTTGACATTTCCCCACAGGCCCAGCATGCTCAGAGCATGAAACTTATCTGGCGTCCCTTGGACCTGATCCTAGTGGTGTTCCTTTTAGCTGCCATGGCCTTCACCATCCTCAGAGGCTTAGTGAGTGTACATCACAGTCATGTTAAGGACAGAGTTAATGGTAGTTTTAAAAGTCATGTACCCTGCAATTTTGCTCAGCAGAGTAGTTTTTGCTCAGCAGAGTAGTTTTTGCTCAGCAGAGTAGTCCAGAGAGTGTTGAAGATTCATTTATGATGTATTTACAAGCAATACTTTCAACTAATTGAGCCATATGGGAATGTTATATGTACCTATAGGCCATCTATGTATGAATAGTGTATTTTAACACATTTATTTTGCTACTGTTTCATTGTCACACAGGTCATATAAGAGAGTGGTTTGACATTTTGGGAAACGTTCTCATTTGCTATCTTGGATGAGAAGATTGATCCACTCTCATATCTGTATGGTAAATGAAGCTAACTTAGCTTAGCATGAAGCCAGCTGCTGGCTGTAGCTTCATATATATTGGACAGATATAAGAGTGGTATCGATCTACTCATCTGAGTCTTAACAAACAAGCAAAGCATATTTCCAAAAATTCCAAAAATGTTTATTTCCGTGGTAATTTGCAGTAGTAGGTTGTTGTGTTGTCTTATTGAACTGCATTGTATTGCGAGGTGTTTCTGTTATTTTGTCCACCCCCTGTAGGTGGCTCTGGACTCTCCACTAGAAGTCTGCTCTATCTACCTGAAGCACTATGAACCCTACCTGAAGGATCCTGTGGGCTACCCCAGGGTGATGGTGGGTGCTTTTATCTCTCTCCCTGTCTCCACACTCAGCCTCTCTGTCTCCACCAGCAACACCTGAAAACTCCTCTCCAGCCTGTTTAAAATAACCAACCACATAATGGACCTCTGCTTTCATGGATGTCACTCTGAGTGTATGGGAATCTTGCTCTTATCTCCTCCGCTCTTTGAGCTCACAGCTGATTACAGAGCCATTTTTCATCATTACAGCAACAATGAGCGTGGGTTGAGAGGCCGGCGCATCTTTGTCTCTCTCTTTCATTTGCTTAAGATGGATAACTGATTATTACTGTGACTGGCGGTGGGTCTGTTTTCCTTTCTATTTTCTCCTTCTGACCCTACGCTGCTGTGGGGTTTGTTTTGCTTTGTTTGGCGTACCCAGCTTTGTCAATAGGTTATCCGAAGACCTTGTAGGGGCCGCAGTCTAGGCACAATTGCAAGTCATTGATCAGACAGACGAACCGCATGCTGAGAACTTGATAAGCTAATCCCTTGCCCAAAGCCCCCCATCAGCATCTCACTGGGTGGGAGGTGTGTGTGTGCGCTGCATGTGAAAGTATGTCTCGGGTGCCTTTGCAAATCTGTTTGTGTGTGTGTGTTTAGCATTGCCTCATGGATGTGTGTGTGTGTGTGTGTGTGAGAAAAAGAGAGAGAGAGAGAGAGAGAGAGAGAGAGAGAGAGTGATGAAATGAAATGAAGTCAGGTTTGTTGCACAGGGTTACACTGTTTCCGCAGCTACTGACCTCTTTATTCATTGATGATGATGGACGATATGTGACAGATTACTGTGGCGGCGCTAAGAAGACATTTTAACAAAAGACTGAAGGGCATATATGATTGGCTTTCAAGCCCTTAGCTGAACTCATTAGAATTCATCTAGACCTCAGAACGAGAATGAAAAGAAACTGTTCAGTGGAATAATTTGAGGGTTTTATAAAGTGGGAAACTGGACTTTCATGCACCAAATATTTTAAGTTGAAGGTCAAGACAGTTTCTGTAATGACCCTTGTGTGGAAGTAGTAATTTGTGCTGAGGGTGTGAATTTGTGTTTAAAAGAGCTCAGAGCAGGGATGTAGAAAAAAACTCAAGCACTGCACTTAATAACAATTTTGAGACAGTGAGAGATTCTAATGGCTGCAGATACTAGTTACATTGCAGAAAAAAATCAAAGTGAGATTAGATTACAATGATATAATGCAATGCAGTTGAAATCAGGAACACCTAGGCCATAAAAAATATCATACTTCTCATAAAACTTTAACAGTTTAATGCCCTAGTAGGAACAAGGCTGAGTAAATTTACTTTTGATACCTATCTACATTTTTCTATACTATACTAATACTTGTTAACATTTATTGTAATTGAATTTTTAGTAATTTTGCTCCAAATTTCAAGTGTTTTTCTCTGGTAGTGCTACTTTTATGGGGCATGTTAAATATAGTCCATGGGGTAATATTTTTAGCTTTAAGCAGCCCTCTTCTGCATTCAGTGTGAGTAGATGATGTGCAGTGTAGGCCAAGGGAGAATGAGGATGTACTGTATTAATTGTCTGGTGGAGTGCTGGTCCAACAACAACATAGACTGACAGTGATGGAGGGGAAAACCTGGCTGCACTCTTTTTCTCACCCTTCACTATATCCAGAATCTATATTCACTGGAACATAAACTGTAATATTTACTTCAATAACTCACCTATGTCATCACGGAACTTATGCATGTTGCAAGTTAAAATGTTGAATAAAAAGGGGTGAGTAATGGTGTTGAATTTGTTTTTTCAGATGCTGCACTTGTTCTTCTATGGACTACCTCTGTTGGGTGCATTTGTTTACGGTCTCCTCAAGCCTGGGTGCACATGGATGTCAGACTGGACGATATTTTTTGCCGGGGCTATGACTCAGGTAACACCAGGAGAACACACAGTCGATAAGTGAATCTGGTTCAGAATAAATGGTTAGGATACAGGTGCAGCATACTGAAATGTGTAGCACTGACAGTTTATTGCATTGCATTAACTCATTGCGATAATGACTGGCTTCAGCCTGATTAAAGTTTCCATCAACATCCTCAGTACAAAGATGTCTGACACGTGTCACTGCAATTAAATTCCTTGTTGTGAGGTCTCATCCTGTTAATAATTACCTGGACCACGTTTATCCTTTGAAGAATATTTCCTGTAATAAACAAGCTGGTGGTCTGTTCTCTCCATATTGATCTAAGAGAATGATTGGAACCATTAGGAGACAAATCCTTAATTAAAGTCTTGTTTTGCTGTTTATAAAAGGTTGTAGAGTGCCTTCCCTGTCTTCTAAACTGTCAGCTTCTTAAGTTGTACATCATCTGCGCAGTGATCTATCACCTCCATTAGAGATCCTTTTCTGTGTATTTCTAATGGTAGAACAAATTTCCCTCCAAGTTACTGCTCCAAAGGTTTGTGCAAAGAAACATTAAGGCATTAAATGACCTTCCATCAAAGTGAAAATAGAACTAAACAGGCAATACTGGAAATATCAGTGGCAATAGGTACAATATGCAGTATTAATTTATGAAAGTGCAGTCTAACCTTTCGCTCTGTGTCTCCTTCCAGTGTCAGTGGGCCCATATTGGGGGGTCCCTCCATCCTCATACCACGGCTCCATTTCAAATCCCAAATGATGCTTTCTGGTGTGTGCTGGTGGCTAACTTGCTCTATGCTGCCACTCCCATCCTGGTGGCTGCGCGAGTTCATAGTAATCCCTATTTCTTCCTCAAGATAGCCCCCTTCCCTGGGCAAACAGGTTTGCCAAACAGTGAAGAGAAAGATACCAAGTACAAAGACAAATAGTAAATCTCCTTTGGAGTTAATTACTTATCTGATGATTCAATCTGTTTTATTTCAAATGCCATATTTCAAAATGCCAAAATACAAGATTATTTTGCTCAACATCTTTGGATTGAGTGGTTATTCAAATGTTTGCTTTCAACACTTTGATCCCTTATTTCATGCATAAACAGCGAAACAGTCGACTGGTCAGTGAAGTCGGTCGGTTAGGGATGCTGATGCCAGTGGCCTATCGATCATTCTGTTGGTCCAACACTTTGGTCTAAACTGAAATACCTTAATAATTATTTGATGGATTGTCATGAATCTTTTGGGGACCTCAGAGGATGAATACTAGCACCACCAGTGCTAATGACTTTCATGATCCTCTGACTTTTTACTTTTTCTGTGTAATAATCCAAGATCTAGTCTATGAACTGGTAAAAAATTTAGTACAGACATTCATGGTTCCCAGATGATGCAACCCTTATGACTTTGGTGATCCTCTGACCTTTCCTCCAGCAGCAATATCAGGTCAGAAACTTAATCTATTCAATACTTTGGTTTACGGCCAAACACCTGCAAAGCTAATAACATTCCCATTAGCCTCAGCTGCACTTTGTTATCAGTGCTAATTAGCAAATGATAGCATACTACTACCCTAAACTGAGATGGTTAACATGGTAAACATTACGCTCACTGAATATCAGAATGTTAGCATTATTATTGTGAGAATGTTAGCATGCTACTGTTAACATTTAGCTCAAATCACTGCCATGCCTGAGAATAGCCTCACAGAGCTGCTAGCATGGCTGTAGAACCTGTTGACTATTTCCTTTTAGCCAGTTAATGAGAAAAAAAAGCAGATGCATGAACATAAAGCACATTAAGTTATTGAACCTTTATGTTGCCTTGAACCTCTATGACTAGGAAACAGGATGTTGCTATGGTTATACCATTGTTGATTGAGATGGAACTTTAAAAAGTGTGGAGATTGCATCACAAGAGAAACATCATGAGGGCAGTTGGAGATCACTAAAAATATCTATGAAAATCAAAGGAAGTGCACAGAGCAGAGGAGTAATATAATAGCAAATATGTCTCCAGCCTGTAAATACAAGATTAATGCTCATTGTTCTGTGTGAGTATTATATTACAACCACTCTGCTCTGTACGCAAACCAGAGGCTTCAGTTTTCTCGCTTTTGCAAGTAAAACACTTTCATAATGAATATTTTATAAACCCAACCTGACATTGGAACAATTTTAATTTATGATTTATATTTTTAGAATTATACCCCTTCTCACTTGCTCAGACTCTATTCTGTCCCTAAAGATGTCACAAAGAAACACACGGTTGAATCTGTGCTTTGCTAAGCTGCAGTGGCTGGCTGTATGGCATATAGCCATGCCTGAAATCCCACAGCCATTTACAGTATGACTGACCTTTAATATTCTGAACAGTCTTCAGCTCTCTTTGCTGAAGATTTTTAACACAGATAGAGCATGACTAACTGTGAGAAACTGGACGTGAATCTTTATATTGCCTGCACTGAACCGCTTCAAACAAACCATTGAATGGTATAATGAGGCCTCTACTTTACAGCATGAATGTAGTTGTCAAGTGAATTCAACAGTAATCATGATAGCATGTTGGAGGCGGAGCTTGATAAATCCACTATATTCTCTATTCTATACTCACTCAGCCACCACTGGAGCCACCAGTGATCAAAACTCAGAGCTGAGTGGAGAGGATAACGTATAGCTCAACAGCAGCTCTTGTCACTCAGTCACTCTGGTCAACACACACCGCCGCTTTCTGCTGCCAGGCTTATCTCAGTTTTTTTTTTTTGTTGTTGTTTCTCTAAGTGGGAAAACAAAACATGCCTCCATCATTTTGCATTCTGTCTGATCCTGTGTGCTCAAATTGTGAGCGATTCTTCCCATCTCTTCTTACAATCCTTGATCCGCTTTGTTTCATTTCTGCTGAGTGATGCTGCTGTGTTGCTTGCTCTGTGTGGGTGGCCCAGTAAACAGCCTGCCGCCGCACTGATCATTGTCTTTTAAAAAGACATCAAATAAATGACTTCTGTGTTTGTTTGCTGTAACAAACACATTTAAATGACCAGCAGGCTGTGTCAAAGAGATTTCTTTCACATTTAATTAGAAGATAGACTGTTGAGACTATTGTCAATACTGTGAGGACTGCTCTCTGTATGAAAGGCAAAAGACTGACCAAAAAAAAAAGCTGATTATCAGTGCACCATGTAATGTAATTGACAAATGCTGAACATATTCAGTAATATGATGATTTGGATGCAGTTCAGTAATTTAAATGAACACAGTGTTTCCTTGACAGAGATAAAAGGGGTTATTTATGTGGTCAGATAAAGCTTTTTAAAACAGCAGTGTAACCCTTCTCTCATCCCTACTCCATCAATAACAGTAGCCCACTCATAAGTAATTATCCCTGGTACTTTGCTGAGCAATAGACCAACAGACAGAGAGGAAGAGAGAGAGGGAGAGAGAGAGAGAGAGAGAGAGAGAGAGAGAGAGGAGAGAGAGAGAGAGAGGCAGACTCATTTAATTCAATCTCCCTCAGCAGCTTTTTCATGCTGAAGTGTGGCATCGCCAGTGCTCACACATGCTAGCTGTGCATTCTATATGTGTGACAGAGGCTTTAAATCAGATGTGGTCCACTCCAAACGGCCCTGTAATCCCATGATGGGAGTCGCTGGGGATCTCTGCTGCAGATGTCTGCTCAGCTGTGCAGGCGGCCCCGCAGAGCTGTGGAGCTGTGAAAAACACAACTTAACAATTCACACTGCGGTGATGGAAAAATTACCAGTGAAGAGTCACTTTGTAATATAAGTGTGTTTTGAGGAAATGTTTTGGCAAATAAGTGACACAGACTCAACTAAAGCATTATACAAGATATATCACAAATCTACATGTATAAATGAATGAGTGGCTACTAGGTAATGTATCGACTTCTTACAAAGTACATAAAAAGGCATTGGTCATTAATGTATGTAATTGGTTGTGGGATCAAATGAACTCAAAACCACTTGCAGAAATCAACCATTCATATCTGACCACTAGGGCGGCACGGTGATTAGCACTGTGGCCTAACAGCAAGATGGTCCCGGTTCTGGTTTGCCTGGGGTTTGCATGTTCTGCACTGGTTCTCTCCGGGTACTCCGACTTCCTCCCACAGTTCCATATGCAAGTAGGTGCCCATAGGTGGGAATGTGAGTGTGTGTTGGCCCTGCGATGGACTGGTGATCCGTACAGGGTGTACCCCACCTCTCACCAAGTGTGGCTGGGATAGGCTCCAGCCCCCCAGGAAACCCTTAATGGATAAGAAAATGGATGGATAGATATCTGACCACTGATTCTGATTGGTCACCAGTAGTTTGGCTTATTTGAATGCATATTCTGCCCCACAAACCCAGACCCTCAGGGGGCCCTAAATCCCCAGATTTTGGGTCAGAAAGTGACACACCTACAGGTTATTTTTGCCCCAGGGATCTTGATCAAGTTACTCTGGCCATGCATGGTTGACGGGTATCAGGTGGGTGTCAGGTAAGTGTATATACCAGTCTGCTCTACTTGGCTCATGACTCAAGCTCTCCTCAGTTGCTCACTGCTTGTTACACCAACATGCTGAAATATAAACGTCTTACAATCTAGTGGTAGGCAATACATCTGCATACATCAGTAAGCAGGGAACTTCTGAAGTGTTTAACACTGAACTACTGTATTCATTGATTCTTTCCCAACATAACCAGCTGTGCCCATCCATGCATCTCCAGGGGAAAAAAATGAACTCTGACACATCTATAAAGGACACTTTTATAATAGTTGATCCCTATCTTTAGCAGTACTTTGTTGATTTTGCTTTCACACTCTGGGCTTTTAAATCCTCAAAATCCAGCTTGCTGAATCACTGCTGATAGATTGGCCCCGGGTTGTTCTCTGTTCATTTTTTATGCATTTAATTTGAGAAAATTACCTCCCTCCTAGGTAACAGGTAATCCTCAGCGCCGCAACAACATTGGGGAAAAAAGTTGCCTGCAGTCAATTTCTCAACTTGTAATAAATTTGTAGAAGGATAATCTTTCTTTGCTCTGCTCTGAGGGCCCTAAACTGGAATAACTCTTCAGCAAAGGCCTTGTTTAAATCCTGTTGATACAGGGCAGAGAATATTTTGGTTCATTTGAATGTAACCAATACATCATTAAAGACCATGTTAATAATAAACCAAGCTGGAAGCTTCCAGCTGTTGAAGCAAGACATCAAAGTCAATGTTGTTGACCTTCAGTTTTTTAGCTTCCACAAAGCATCACTTTATTGTTTGTGGACTCTTCTTCCATAGCTGCATCTCATGTCTGCGATGCTCCATTGACAACCTGGGCACACGTTTAACCTGTCAGCTGCATAGCAGTTGACAGGTCCACTTTGTTGCTCTACAAGACACTTGCAGTCAACTTGAATCTCAGCAGCACAGTATGCAATAATGTAGCCATCAGCACAGTTTGATTCTTTTCTAACACAAAGTGCAGCTGCCTCATGCTGAGCATCCTGTCTCCTCTCATCGTCAGCCGCTATCATCTCAAGAGCCGTTCTTATTTAACCGTCATTCTCATGGAATGGCTCGTGTTGAGACTACGCCACATGCCCATGTGGTGCTTAAGAGAGACTTCAGTGTCAGACATGTCAGTGGTGCTGTTCTTAAACACCTTATTCCACTGGTGAGTGGATGTAGAGAAAAAAGCATGTAGGGCTGCAGAAACTCAAGAATGGACTCGCCTCCATGCAGAGCAGCAAAAATATATACTTTCATGCGAGCTTGTTGACACAAACTCACCACTGCTGGACCCAGTCTTTAATGGCAAATCTAATGAAGACATCGAACCCACTGAATATCCTGGTAATTTTCACTGTAATCAAATTTAGTATCCTGTCTGGTATTGTTTTTGCGGTAACGTTGTAAACCACCTTGTTTTTTAGGCCAGGTTAATTGATGGATTGGTTATACATCATTATAGGCACATCTTTATTTCATAAATGTAAAGTCAATATATTAGTCACTTACTAATGAATTCATAGTATACCATTATTAATTCATAAAATGAAATACCAGTAAATGAAATAGCACAATATGGCACTGAAAATGACATTTAAGTAAGTTACACTTTTGTTGACCTCCACAGTTTCATTGTTAACTGTACAGTGACAATAAAAGCCTATTATCATTCTCAATTCTTTAAGTAAGTGCATATGGTTCTATTATTTTAAAAAATATATGCTTATAATCAATAACAGTAATTGTAGTGAAGTATCAGAGTAATGTAGTATGAAAGTACTCAAGTACTACCTCAAACATGTTACTTTATTACCTCTCTTTTCCTCAGTTATAGAGATGTTTGGAAGAATTTGATTTGTCCTGAATAAAACGATCAGTCTCAATCTGCAGTCATCAACACAAACAGCTTCCATTATTTCAATTGTACTTTAATAGCAACAATGTTCTGGCTGAAAGTCAATGTGATTTCACTGCATTAACTGAAACTAAGTGTGACAGTCCAAGCAATAAGTGTCACTCTAATGGACTTCAATAACATAGAGAAACACAGTCACAAACATTAAATCAGTGTGAAATCATTGCTGGGAGTGAATTATCCACACCGTCTGCACAATCAAATGTGTGCTGCGTCATCGGAGGACTGCGGGACCCACAAATACCGGTGGTTCCCCTGCAGTGCGAGAGACTAGGGATGGGACTGGAAACACACAGAGAGGGGGAGAGATAGAGAGGAGAGAGAGGAGGAGAGAGGTGAGTGCTGCTGCGGAACAACATTTAGCCTGGCTGAGGAGTTAAACGGCGCAGAGCGGCACATCTGCTTCATCCAGGCATTAATCCTGTTGTGATAGCCATGGTAAGTTCACTTCTGTGCTCAAATAGTGAGGCTCTGCTCTGCAGTTCTCTGTGCTGCATGAGAACTGCAGGGGATGATCACTGGACTAACCTTGAGAAAAAATGATGCAGCAGGGCTGTTTATAGTGTGCATTGTGCATGTGAAGTAGCTGCTTTAGTAACTCTGCTACACAGAGGCCTGTCTTCATATTCTCATGTTAATGTACTGCAGCAGTGCTGTTTCAGAGGAGGCGATTATTCACAGGTGACACTGACAATGCAGACCTCTAGCAGTGCATACAGTAACAGAATACCCAGCTGACTCTTTTTATTTTGTTGTTATTCCACCCACAATGATGTTAAAAAACCAACCTATGTATCTGAGCATGTGTTGAAAGTTTTTATTTTTCACAGAGCTGCCTCCTCTGCAATCCATTATGGATTTATGCAGCATCACCACCACTGGTGTCACACACAGTATACTGGGTCAAAACACACAAGCCACTCACTGTAGTGCTCTGTGCACCCATTACACACTCCCACCTAGAAAGAGCTCGTACAGATAATGAGCACTTGACCAGAACAGACAGCAGTAACTTCCAGGAAGAACAGTGTTACTCAGCAAGGTGATCCATCATTGTTCACTGCCAGAGGAGACTGCTCATATACTCTAATGAGAGTTTTCAAATGTGTTGCACCTATTTTCATATATTCTTCTGTTTACCACTGGCCTCCTCTGATGCAAGCCTTTCTCCCTCAGAACTTTCCAAATGCTTCCTGATCCTTCAGTTGGCACTTGGCACCATGGATGAAGAAGAGCCAAACAAGCTTTAAGTTTTGACTATCCCATGAGGACTATCTCTTCTTTTCATACTGTGACTGTGAGTGACAGAGCTGGCAGGTTAAAGCCAGCGTGACTTTCAAACCAAACACAGAAACTGTAGTTTCTTGTTTTGAGAAAATTGGAGCAGTCAGTTGTCTGTTGCCTTTTTCCAGATTTCACTGACCAGCTAAGCTAATCAGCATTTAAACACTTTTTAAACACAGGTTGAGTTCTCACTGGTGTTATGTTTGGAGGTTTCAGCGTGACTCAGAAAAAATGCTGGGGACTTTAGGATTTTGCCCATGGGTGCATGAGAAATGTGTGGTTATAGTCTACTGCTGTTTGTAAGTACAGTAGATGCCACTTTCATACCAAAGTTGTTATTGCCATCAACTTTTTAGGGTGAATACCAGGATGTTGTTGACCTTGATACCACTGCTTCTCTTCACCAATATATTTTTAGGTCTCTGCTGTGCCCCTGGAATATCACTGTGCCATTTTTTTCAAGTTCCTCTTCTTTAGGTGAATCTGTGATGCTCCTGTTTCTCTGTTTCTCTGTCCTTTCCTGCAGCTCTTAAAGTGGTCTCGGCCTCCGGCCTTTGGGGAAATGTTCTTTGTGGTTTTCATCCTGACTTCTGCCCTCTCAGTGACTTCCCTGCCCGCTGAAATAGAGAAGGGAAGGAGAAAAGTGGTGCATGTTCTCGGTAAGGACATTTTAATCTTTCATGTTTTGTACGATGCTCATTGGTGAAGCAATATGCGCAGATGAAATGTGCCCAAATTCATCAAAGATACAGTGCATAGGCCCACTGCAGAGATCCTTTTCACGCAGTGGTGAGATGGCTGAATGGTTGAACGGTTTTAATAACCTCTGCTGGCTCACTTTTAGACTTATATAGTAGCACCCTTTGAAACCAGGAAGAATACACTTGTTAAATCTCCTCCTGGGTTTCACGATCCAGAAGTCTCCACATTACATACAGAGAGGAGAAAATCAAATCCACTCACATGATTATCTAACTGAAGAAGCTTTGGAATAGTTACCCACAGGTTTTAATGCAGTATTTTGGTGGTGTTATTGAGACATTGTATGTGGTACTGGACTGTAGAAACACACTCAACCTGACTCATTTTTCTACACTTATCACTAAGAATCATCACAACCCTAGAATTCAGTTTAATACATTAGCAAAGCCATTAATAACACTGCTCCAAAGTATTTATCTGACAACTGCGATAAACTCCATTTATTTACTTGCCAAGAAAACTGATGACACTAGGGATTAAAACAATCGACTGCATGAGACCTGGATGTCTACATTATCTATAGAGCAGAAGCTGACAGAAATACAGTTGTTTTTGTATTAGTAAGATAATCTCGAATGATTGAATTCCTGCTTCTGCCTACCAGGTACTGTCCCAACAGAACTGCTCAGAGATGATGATGTAGATTGATTTTACTGGAGTTAGTGGTATAAGTACAGTATTTACATCATTTACTCCTTTCACAATGTAAAGATAGTTTATTATAAGTTAAACTCCTGCATTCACGTTTTTACCTAATTAAAAGTACAGAAATAGTATCTGCATACAGTACTTATAATGTTCAGAATTTATTCCATATATAATGTGTTATTGGATGATTATCACTAATGTATCAGTGTATAGGGGTCATTTCATGATGCAGCAGATTGACTTTTTGGGTAGTGTAATAGCAACATTATACCCTATATTATATGCTCTTCATATGTTTTGCACATAAAATCTTAATAACCAAACTTTGCTTTGCAGATTAAGTAAAGTAACTAGAACCTACAGCCACTAGATAAATGCAGTGGAGTAAAGGGAATCATATTTCCTTCTGAATAAAGGGACCCACAATTGTGCTTAAAGCTGCATTAAATGATTTTTGGCCACCTGGGGGCAGAGGAACTCTGACTGACACACACTCCCCAGTCATATTATTGCCAAATACAGTATGTTAGGAAACAATTGCCTGCAAACAGGCACAGAGCAGCAAAATCATCCAGTCGTGTTTAGAGCCACCTGTCCAATATTTACTCTCCTTTTCTCCCTGTTTTAGTCTCAACTAAGTCTCCAGTTAGCTGTTGTTTGTCTGTCAGCTGTTTTGTGATGAGCAGATGGTGTACAGTGGGTTTATTCAAAGTTCTCTAATAAACAGCTGCTTGCTGCTTTTTTTCAGCCTCTAGTTTTACCAGGACAGTATAATGCATGTAGAGGTGCATACCATCAGCTTCAGATCTCCAGTCCTTCACACAGGCACCCTGACTAACCAGCAGCAGTCACTAATGCCATGACAAGGACATAAACCCTCCCCATCTGCAAACACCACCAGTTTTTACCAGCACTCCTGCTGTCAGGACTGTCTGTTAACTGCTGTCTCCTTAATGAAATGGTAACATGGTGTTGTTTGTCCTAACATCAGTGTGTCGCAGCGCAGCCTTCAGTGTTGGGAAATAATGTGCTTTAAGTTTTGATCAAACATGCTTTTGATGGCTGCTGGTGATAAACAACTTTGCAGAGAGCAGTAAGCAGTGACAGGACTAATTGCTGACTGGCACGGATAATTGTAGGTGCCTTTATCTGGTCACAACATAGCAGAGAACCTCTTGCAGCCGCTCATTAAATGTTTTAAATGTTTACACCACACTTGTCATGTGCGTACTCTTTGGTTGCCTAGGCAAGCACACACACAAAACGCAAACGGCGTCTAAACAAATGTCTGCCAAAAATGCAAACTAGTTCTTGTTATTGCCCATTTGGATGGTGAGGCCTGCACTTACCATTAGTCTTGGGTCATTTTGGTGAATTGCTCTCGGCAGAGGTTGAGGTTGATATTTTGGAGTGGGAAAATAAGTTGACAGATCTGGGCAGAAGAGAGACTAAACTCTACACTGGACCCTTTGACTGAAAAAAAAAGAGAAAAAGTTCTCCAGTATTGATATGCCAAATGTTGAGGCACTAATGTTACAGCACAAGTAAACAGCACAGGCTTTATAAGCTGAAGCTGGTTCAATTCTACAGGCATCCTGCTGTTATATCCCTCACAAAGAGAATCAGAGATTGAATTTTACAATTAGAACACGAATTACAAATACTGGCAGTGTCAAGGGGGATTGCAAACAGCACTGAAAGGACTTGACTGAACTGAATTCCTTGGGCATTCATTTGCATGCACCATTTTAATGAATATTTACCACTAATTTAACTAATTTACACAATTCAAAATATACATTTCTGGCCATAAGAGCAGTACTGTGTCAATGATGAGATAAAGTCAAAATCATCAAGTATAAATATAAGTAGACAGACCAGCAAAAGTAAAGAAAACATTTTAATTTTATCAATATAATTCTGCAAATGTTTTAAGTATTGATGATTCAGCCTTTTGTGTCTTCCTTTCCACAGAGGATGACACTGGAGCGGTCATCGTGCAGACTGCTCCTGGTAAAGTGGTGACACATCGTGGTGGCTCCATAACTCTGCCCTGCAGATTCCATCACGAGCCAGAGAACACCGATCCTGCTCGGATCAGGATTAAATGGACCAAAGTGACAGACGCGCTGCAGTTTGAGGATGTCTTTGTGGCACTTGGAAGGTAAATTCTGCATCTTCATTTTTCAGTCAGTCAATCTGTAGCTATTGTTTTGATAAAACTTTCCTGTTCCTCAGTTGTAGGGTTCAAACCAACAATAGTGTTTGTTGATCTGACTGACTGATTTCCTTTTGCTACCATGGTATACTACTTAAAACAGATCATGTTTCTATGGAGTGAGTATTTTTATGAACCCATTTGTAAAAAAATGCACAGCTCTTCAAGTATCCCTCTAGAGTTGATCCCTGAAGAATTTATTTCTTGTTGTGCTCTTAGCAACTTTTCAGGAACTTAAATTCCTGTTGATCTCTCCAGGCAGCAGCGTGTATTTGGATCGTACCGAGGCCGTGTGTTTCTGGAGCAGGCAGGACCAGGTGACGCCTCAGTGATCATCCAAAATGTCACACTGGAGGACTATGGACGTTACGAGTGTGAAGTCACTAATGACATGGAAGACGACACAGGATTTGTCAACCTTGACCTGGAAGGTCAGGAATTAGCTCGATCTGGAGGAGATTTGGTCAAAGCTACGACATATCTATATCTCAGTTGTACTTGTTATTGTTGTTATCAAACTGTTTCAGCTCACAAGAGATTGAGGTGAAATTCGTAACTTTACAGCCTCACACTAAACACTAGACTCTCTCCTTTCACCTGTAGGTGTAGTGTTTCCCTACTATCCCCGCGAGGGGCGCTATAAGCTCAACTACCACCAGGCTGAGGATGCCTGCAAACAGCAGGACGCCATCCTGGCCTCCCACTCTCAACTGCACAAGGTAAATTTACACCATCCCTGCAGTTCAAGCATGTGAACTCTGTCATATTCCAGGCAGAAAAAGGATAGGGTAGTAGTTACAGATCACTACCAAGGATCTATGCAGAGCTGTAGTACATAAATTTAATAGGCTTATATTTAGATGTAATGATGCACCTACAGGCTACAACCCAGCAGTAGTGAGTCTGAAATTAACAATATGCATATGACAGGACCAGACATTTTACTGCAGGTCCATCCTCCCATTTAAAAAAATCCTTATACATTAAAGACCAGACTAATGGAGTTATGTCAGGGGAGATAAACCTCATTCTTCCTCCTCTTAACAATGTCTTTAATCCTTCAGTATGACCCACTAACCTACATTATCTCCTTCCGCAGGCCTGGCTTGAAGGACTAGATTGGTGTAATGCTGGATGGCTGGAGGACGGCTCAGTCCAGTACCCTATCTCTCATCCCAGAGACCAGTGCGGCCGCAAGGACAACCCCGCTGGTGTCCGTAACTATGGCTACAGGCATAAGGAAGATGAGCGCTATGACGCTTTTTGCTTCACTTCCAAGCTCAATGGTGAGAAAAAGAGAGATATGTAGGCTGGCCACTGCAGTGGTGTGCACATGCGTGTGTGTATCTGAAGATCAGAAACACTTTGTACATGATCATACACCTAAACATCAACATCAAGTCCAGTATGTAGCATCTGTGGCTCATGATTGGAAGAGAGCAAGACACTGGAGGAGCTAGATTGTTGTGATACCGTATAGAAAGAGGATGTATCATGAGTGTTGGACCGTGGGGAAATGAGGCCCATGTCTCTGATCTCTGCCTGTGATCTTGCAGGCCTAAGGCTATTGGATTTAGATCAGGCTGTGTTGATTCAGCCCTGCTAGGGCCACACTGTCCTCTGGGTGCCAAGCACTGGCTTTCATCTCCCAGTTCTTTGATTTACATCACATTCCCTCAGAGAGTCTGCGAGTGTCTCTATCACACATGCCACCTCCAGGTTCATAAGCTCAAACAAACTTGGGAAAGTAGGAGGCTGGATTAGTTTTTTTTTTTTTTTTTTTTCAGCATGAAACTTATGTGTAGTCTCTTGGTAATTGAAACAAGTCAGCACTGGTTATAAAGTTTGTTATTTTGGGAAATACACTTTATTTGGTTTTGTGTTGAGCTAAGGAAATTGATACATCTCATATTGTACAACAAATAGCTAGTACTCGTACAGGTTATTGGATGTAACCTGTTAATTTGTGAGCTTTAGACGCTAGTAGGTAGATTTTGTTAGAGTCATATGAGGCCAGACTGGCCCTTTTCCTCTTCTTTCAGTCTTTGGGCTAAGCTAAGCTAACAAGCAACTGGCTGTAGTTTCATATTTAGCCTACAGACATGAGACAAGTATCAGTTTTATCACCTAACTCACAAAAGCAACTAAGCGTATTTCCTAAAATTTGGAACTACACGTCTTAAAACATTTACTGTGTTAGTACAGTGCATCATTGGTTAATAGGGAATTTTTAAAATTCAGTTTGGAAAAACCCAAATTCAAACTAGCATGGACATCTTTGAAGTTTGAAAGAGAACTAGAACTTCTTATGCATTTTAATAACTAAATAGATAGAAGACAAAGCTCTTCATTTGAATCGCAAACCCATTCTGGGACAGCCTTGGCTGTGAAAAAAGAAACAGTTCCTTTCCTCAGTGAGAAAAAGGTAGTATGACAGAAACCTTAAACGATTGCTCATGGCTTCCCTTGTGTGTTAATTATTGTGGACAGTCTGTTGTGGGCAGGAGGTTTCTGCAGTGGTCGTGACCGATACTGTTGCTCAGTCCAGCTGGAAGGTATTTACTGAATGTCCCCTGGGGAAATATGAGACAATATTCTGCCTCTCTAATAGCCACCAGTCACATAAACAAGCACAAAATCAATAGCTGAGCCAAGTGCAGAACTGAGGTTGTGGACACAATTTTCATGATAGCAGTTGTTCGGAAAATTTTTGGTTAGGTTTTTTATCCTTTGTTTCTTTCTTACGAGAAGCTATGTTGTGATCCAGCTCACTACAAACAATTCAACCAATCAGGACACCCATTTCTTTAATATTGCCAGGCGAAAAGTCTCCCTAGAGGTGAGATGAAAGCAAAAATGGAAGCGTTTTAAGAGTAATCTCGAGTTAGAGTGCGGTCTGCTGACAGAGTATTGCCTTTCGATTTTGAGCAGCTGCCCAGACAGTTGTTTGAATGGGTTGATATTCTGAACACAATCACGCAGCGAGGCCAAGAAGACTAAGAATATCTACCCTCGGGGCTCAGCTTGTCTCAGGGGCTCCCCTCTCTCTCACTCACTTCTCTCTCTTTCTTTCCTTTTGCCCTCCTGAACAATGCTCTTCCTCTGTTTCCCTTCACCTTTTCACATGTTCTTACAACAAACATACTCTCCTCTCTTCTCCCTCTATATTCCCCCCCAGGCAAAGTGTACTTCCTCAAACGCTTTAAAAAGGTGAACTATGTGGAGGCGATGAAGGCTTGCATTCGAGATGGTTCTGTGGTGGCCAAAGTGGGTCAGCTGTATGCAGCATGGAAGTTCCAGCTTCTGGACCGCTGTGAAGCCGGCTGGATGGAGGATGGAAGTGTTCGTTACCCAATAGTCAACCCCCGTTCCCGCTGTGGAGGATCCCAGCCAGGCGTCCGACACCTGGGCTTCCCAGATAAAAAATTCCGCCTTTATGGGGTCTACTGTTTCCGCAAGAACAAGGATGAAACAGCAGGTGGTACTGAAGTGACGAAAAGCCCTACAGATAATTTGACAAGGAGGAAGAGCAGTAACAGCATCCCCATGAATGCCACAAGGGTGATTTAAAAGTGGAAAGACTGAGAGCAGGAAGGGGGGGTGCAATTTTAGATTTGACTGCAGCAACTGTCGCCTAGCAGCCAGACTCCATTCATCGCTTTTAAAGTAAAACACTCACAGACAAGATGTACTCATTTGCAGATTTGCCAGAGAGAAGTGAGGCTGTGTAAAATTAAGGGTGACATCTTTAATAGGGTGATTTTCCTTTCGTCTACAGTCAGTCAATCATCTTAAGGAGTGAGTATGTTAGCACATCTGTTGCCGGAAAACTGTAAGATTAAACAGTAGCTTGATCATCACTCAGACACACATCAGATCAGATGCCATGAATATCCTTGTTTACGTGTGTGTGTTTGTATGTGTGTGTGTGTGGGGGGGGGGGGAACATATTTTTTGGCCCCCGCTGTGGCTCCTGCGCACTGAGCCCCAGCCTAAGCCAGGATCCCAGTGCCAGGGTGAAAACATTCATTACTGGGTGAGACGGGATGATCTGCCTCACTGTATGGAAAAAATCCAAGATGCCCTGTAAGTTCTGATTGTACAAAGTGTAATTGCCTGTAACCGGGTGCCATGCTTGGTTAGCAACCCTCTGGCACAATGTGAGTCATTTTTCTCATTAACTAAGACCTGGCAATCTCATCATCAGAGCTGAGCAGGCCAAGTAGTAAATATTGCACTAGCTCTTAAAATATTTGCACTTTAAATACATAGAGCTTTATTTTATGATAGCGTCTTAGCTTAGACTTTAGTGAGCATGTATTGTTTGGCTGAGAGTAATCACTAGGGCTGAATTAGCAGAAATACAAAGCTACAGTAACTGCTATTTAACATACTGCACTTCTATGCTACCTGGTTCACCAATTGCACTATGCACATACCTTTATTACAGAGTACGTTTGCCACTAGAAAATGGATGAATGTTCTGGAAGAAATAAAAGTCTTGAAACTGTTGATTTGAACAACATGTGTTTGGGTACAGTTTTTTCTTCAAGAAGATACAAATCAGAGTTAAGGGGAACCCCTGATTGAATGAGAGGAGAAATAAAACGAATGCTCCGCTGCCTCTGTACAAGGTATGTGGGGTCACTAAATGGTCTGATGAGTTTAAAGTAATGGACACTGAATGCATTTATATAGAGCTTTTATCCAAAGCAATTTACAATGTGCCTCATTCACACACAGTCACACTCTAATTCAAAGAGCAGCTATGCAAGGCACATGCCTGACCACTGGGAGCAATTGGAGGTTCAGTCTCTCGCTGGGACAGATCAAGGGATTGACCCTGAGTTTAATGGATAACCTGCTGTATCTACTGAGCTGCAGCTGCCTATACCGTCTGTAAGAAATGCATGTAGAGGATACAGAGTAAAACAAGTTCAAGACTTGTTGCAAAAGCACTCTGAAATGTAGCATTCTTGCTAACATTAGCTTTGTACCACCATTTAGCACAGTGTCAAGAATGGTAAACACTCTGCAATGCAAGACCCGTATTTTACTGCAATAATGTGAGTAGACCTTAAGGCTGTGGACTGTGGTGCTTTGAGCTGAATGCTAATATGCACAGTGACAATGCTAACATTCTGACATTTAGCAGGTATGATATTTATCATGTTCACCTATCTTAGTTTAGCCTGGTGGCATTGATTAGGACTAAACACAAAGTAGTTTGAGGGTTTGATGGGAATGTCATTTGTTTTGCAGGTATTGACCATAGACAAAAGTATTTGATAAATTACATTCTAACCTGATAATGGCACCTGATTAAAAGTTAAGCTATCTACAAAATTACTACAGATTATCCTGAGAGGAACACTGATGTGTGTACCGCAGCTCATGGCAATCTATAAAGTGTGAGACATTTCACTCAGAATTACAAAATGCCAGTGTCATGGTGGTGCTGGAGTCAGAAGGATATATCCTTATCCTTAACTGTGAAGATCTGTACGAAAGTTTATGCAAATCCATTCAATTGTTGTCAAGACATTTCACTAACAGCCAAAAACGTGAACCTCACTGTGGCACAAGAGGAAAAATCAGGTCCAGTCAGTAGGTTTCATCCTCAGGGGACCATGAATATCTGTACAAAATTTCAAAGCAACCCACTCAATAGTTGTTGAGATATTTCAGTATGGATCAAAATGGTGGACCAGCTGAGCAATGAACAACACTGCCACCCATGGAGCCAAAGTTCTGGCATGATTACACCTGAGGTTTATTTTGTCTTTAAAAGTCCACGTAGAGTTTGGACATTTCCATTTTGTCAACTGAGAGCTCAGATACCTAATACAACTCCTGACACATTCATCTTTATGTTAACAGTCAATACTAACAACCAATTACGTGAGTATGAGTCACAGTTGATAAGTGATGAATCTTTCACTCTGCAGTATATGTGCTTGGCTGTGCCTCATGTGTCCCAGTGTTTGCCAGTGAGACAAACTGCTGAGCAGTGAACCCAGCTCTGAGTGGGAGTGAGTTGGTGCTGCGCCAACACAGCAGAACAAACCATGTTATCGTCATAGCAACTGACAGCATGTAATTAAAGTCAAGTTCATGGCAAGTCCAACATCATGAAATAATTGCAGTGAGTAACAAACTTGAGCTGTGAAATCACATCTGCTGCATATTGATAGCTTTGTGCTGTTTTTGTTTTGTTTTGTTTTTTAAAAGTTTTTAAAAGGGAAAAGAAGCTCTGAAATGACCTGGATGATCAAAGATGATGATTTTAATGATTCGCTGAGCACTCTCACCAGCCCCATTAGCCTGTGCTGCTGTGTGAATTTAGAGTCACAGCCACTAAATTAATAAGCAAAGTCTTGCTTGATGCACTATGACATTTATAATTTATGGAGAATTATGTATTCCAGATTTCAGCGCTGAAGTAATTTAGATGTTTTTTATGTTCTCTGGATTGTGATGGTAACCCATTTGACATGGCATTTTGCAGCTTATATAAGAGTGCGATCATCATAAATAGCAGCCAATACGTCAGATTTGACTGTCAGAGCTTTGGCAAGCAGAATGACAGATCTTTATGCAGTGATCCTCTGTTAACAAGTATTGTAAGAGTAATGGTAGCTACATACTGGACCAACTGAGTGCTCAAAGAAACCAACAAACTCCACAGATGGTGAGCTCAACAGGCCAGGCAGCAGAAAATCCTCATGAGGCAAAACATTAGAGAGGGACTGGCCTTGATTAAAGCTCCTTCACACACCCTTCGTTCAGTGACAAGATAAACATTAAATGTAAAGATAGAGAGAAAAGACAGACAGGTAGAAGGATGGCGCACTGCAGAAAAGTGATTGAACCCTTTAAACTAGTTTGCTCAGAAGATGACAGTGCTGTCTTCATTTCATCAGGCCTCCTCATCGCCTTTTCTTCAGAGAACGAAATGAAATTAGGTGACCCTATAACAACAGAGAGCTGCCACACAATAAATTCAAGGGGATGGGATGACGCTGGCTCTCACTTGGCTCTCATTTATCAGCCGGTGACAGAGGGCAGGGCCCCTGAACAGGCCTGAGATAGAAGCATAAAGGAGGTGATGACAAGTCACAGAAAAGTGACACAAGAAATAGGATGAAACAGGATTAATAGCAGTCAAATATATCAGTGGAGAAGGGTTTAAAGGCACAACACACACTGCTAGTGTACCTTGCAGGTGTTTGCACAGACTGACTGACACCTCCGTGATTCTCTTGGTAGTTTTTCTCTCACCCGTAAGAGTCGGACAAATTACCCATTTACCATCCTTACTAACCTTCTTTGTGGCAGACGTTTCCAATTGTTGTATCAAGAAAATCATAGGCTACAACTTTAATAATGGCTCTGTTCCATTTGAGTAACGGGCTAGTCCAATAAACAAGCATGCAGAATACCACGGCCCCATGTGCAGCCATCCATAATGTTAATTACACCTGTGCTTTTCATGCTACAGAGTGTCTGCCGTGAAAGAGGTTTGTTAGTAGACAGATACGTGAAAACACGTGAAAACACCTGTGCTACGATGTCATGGACATTACTTTGTTTGTTCATTCTGTGATCGATTGAGTGCATAAATTAACACGTATTTGGGGACTCAAATAAAATGACTTAGAATAAATATAATGCAATGTATAGTACTTAAGGAATGATTTTGGACACAGCCAAAGACTTTTGGTGACCCCACATAATCTCCAGCACAGCCTGACCAGAGGTCTAATTAGGCAATAAGTGGAAACATATGTGTGGGTGCCTTTAAGGTTGAGAAAATGTCTATGTATTTCGTACAGGAGTCTCATCCTACAGCTTTACATTAAGGTGTACTGTCTATCACATACTATATTTACTGGGCAGAAGAAGCTAAAGAATACATCTGACTTGCCTTGACATGTATGAATTAAAATGTTTTATCCAAATGTATCTGTCATATTTACAAGTGAGTCAAAAATGACCAAGATCCAAGGAAGAAAACAGTGGTCTGGTGAGGTCTCCATCACAAATTAAAAACATCTCAACTGCTATAAATTTGAGCTGCTGCTAGTGTTTTTTGCACTGAACTAACTGGGAAGCTGCACGCACACACACACGCACACATCATTCTTCCCAATTTATCTTCTTCATTCAGGCAGCATTATTCTGAATTAAAGCCAAGAGTCTCAGCTCAGGTTTTCATCAGGAGCAAACAGATGTGATGGATAAGAATCTTCTTTATATACATTTTTACAAACACGCACAAAGCATCCAATTGGTTAACTGTGTCAATCAGCAATCAGGTTCTCATTTGTATCACCTTTGTTTCTTTTGGTCCTCACCTTTGTTTCTTATCAGCACCATCTTGTGGTCTACTTCATTGCCACATTGTGACTTGCTCTTGTATTTAATACTAAATAAAAATAAAAGCCCAAATTAACATATGGACACACATTTGACATCAAGCTCTTTGTTTATGCATCTAAAATTCTTTATATTCTTATATAAAAAAATCCTCTATAAAAAAGTAAAACTTATAACCACATTGCAAATCTTTTACACCGATTCATAACAAAGTGTGTTTTTGTTAAGACTGGAAACTGGAGAAATCCATCCTGTATCCCTCTCTTCAAATGTCTAGGCACAAGTTATTTTGTTGACAGTGTGTTTGGACATTATCCCCACAGGAATTAAGTTTTTACTTTGCATCAGACCTCACCATTGTTATGATTGAACACACAACACAGACACCATATCTATACAACATTAGCCCATGGGAAATAGCTCCTGAAATTACCCTATCTCCATAAACGATCTCCCTTAATGCCTTATGCATTCTGTGTGAAATTCGGCTGGAGCACGCTGCTGCTGATACATATTCTGCATTGAAAGCAGTTGGTTTGTGGAGATGGGTAATTGGCCAAATTGTGAGAGGTTTCCCCCAGAGTGCGGGGCATATTAAACAGGCAGCAGTGTTGAGTTAATTGAAAAGTGTTAACCATCTAATGGAGTGCACTGTGGTTAATGAATGGGAGGGTTTGCCCTGTCATCTATAGATGCCTCTAAAGAAAAGTGTGCTTTTTTTTTTTTTTTTTTAGCACGGTCCAACCTCCATCTTTCCATTAGCTCTCCTCTCTGGTAGCGAGCCGTCACACTCACCACATCAAGAGTGAGTCACGCTGGTTTACCCACCAGGCGCTTTCAACAATCCAGGATTGGGTCGAAAGAGAATAGTGGGAGGTTAATGAAACAGTTCAAACCATTTGTGTGGGAATGAGGTTGTAGATGTGTGTGTGTGTATATGTGGATAGATATATGTGTGTGTGTGTGTATGTGGATGGATATGTATGTATGTGTGTGTGTGTGTGTGTGTTTATGTGTCTGTCAGAAGACATGAAGGAAAGGAGGCAGCCTCAGCAGAAACACAAAGTCACAGGGAAGGACAGAGAGAAAGGCAGGCAGGGAAAGCAACAGAGAGAATAAGAAGTGTGGAAGAGAGATAGGTGGGAGAAAGGGGTTTGAGGGAATAAAATGAAGGCAGAAAGATAAGAGGAGAAAGTAGGGAAAGGGAGAAAATGGCTGGAATGCAGAATGCTGGGGAAATGCAGGAAGAACTCAAGGGTATCTGGCCTTGCACCAGCATGCAGAGATTGGCTGGTCAGTGAGCTATTGTGGACCTGCAGGGGAAAACAGGAACTGAGTGGCTCCAGAGGTACACAAACCACAGAACCTTATCTCACCTCGGTCACAAAACCTTCTCCCACAACACCTACAATTGACTTCATGGCCTCTGTGCACTTTTATCTTCTGAGGAACTTGAAGTGACATCCCTGAGGAAAGCAAAGCCCAAACTTCTGACCTTAAAAACTGTTAAGATATCCCTGTGTTTAGTTTGTAGATACAGTCACACTTACTGCCTGTTTAGTGGCTATATCACACAGCTTTCTGATTGAATATTTCATTAGATCTTTAGGCCCTAACACACTGCACTGCCATTTTCTCCATACACTGTATAGCCTCAAGTACCGAGCACAATAAGTATTAAATAACAGGAGAAATCTGAAAAAGCTGAGAGTGAAATAAAGAAGCTTTCCTCACCTTTCTGCCTCCAAGATGTGAAAATCCAGCTGTGGAGAGACAGTGGTGGTAGTACTCAGATCCTTTAGTTATAGTAAATAACAGTACAGACTTGCATTCAAAGTCTTACTTAGATTAGATAGACTAGATAGATATTTCCCTCAGATGTTGGTAGGGACCAAACAGAACTAAAAGAGAGTGAATATTGGGTTTACATCTGTCAGATGTTCAGAAACCATTTGCTAACAAGTTCACCATATGAACTTAAAAGGTGATGATGTATCAGTGTTGTTTGTTGCAGGTTTAAGTGAAACTACTTGTGTTGTCAGCAAAATGTATTTTAAGTATGAAAAGTAAACAGAGTGCAAAATGGTTGTGTTTAGAGTGCGCGTTACCGTTAGCTGTACAAATCTAGTTTAGTGAGTCAATGAAGAGAAAAGGCTTTTGTTATGTGATTTAGGTGAAACTGAAGACAAAGTCCATTTCACGTATTATTCCTTTACTTTGTAGTAAAATGTCTTTCGTTTCTGATGGTTTCTCCTAGTTCAGCTCAAGTTACATTTTTGGAGGGGATGCCTTTTTGTAAGAGAAACGACAACTGTATTTTCTGTGTCTTATAAGTCCATGGGTGTTGGCCACATATGCGTGATGAAATATGACTAAGTACATTTACACGTTATGGTTATGGTTTTAAGCTATGTGTAAATCTAAAAAAAGTACATTATCTCCCTCTGAAATGCGGTGAAGTTGAAGTAACAAACATAAAATGGGAACAGTAAAGTACATACAGTACCTGAGTAAATGTACTTACTTCATTGCTTTCCAGCACTGTTGAGAGATGTGCTAAAAGCGGCTTAATAAAGCCAGATTTCCAGATAGTCAGTCAGGGTCATATAACAAAACACTGCACAGTGTACACACAGCTGGCAGAGCAGAATGCGAGGGCGACGGTGTATGAAAGACCTGGCTCATACTGATGTTTTTGCTGGCTTTGCTCCTCAGTTCTGAATCATGAACACACACACACACACATGCAAACACGTACAACTGTAAAAGAAGCTGTTAGTGAGCCGACGCGTCGCCATCTGCAGTCGTAATTAGGACGGGTGTGAATGCAGATTCATGGGTGAAGCTATTCAACAACCTGGCTGCAATAAAGATGAAGAAGATAAACAGGGTTACGATGCATATTAATCCTTTTTTTGATTCGGATAAGCAGCTTGGTGTGCGTGTGCTGTATGTGTGTGTGTGGAGAAGAGAGAGAGAGAGAGAAAAAAAACAAGTGTGTTTTTGCCTCCAGCCTCTTATGTTTATGTGAGAGATAAAGACAGACAGTAATTCTGGAAGGAAGAGGAGGCAGAGCAGCTTCGAGGTTGAGTAGGAGACTGTCAGGCCTAAGATGATGCTAAACCCCTTGTTGCTTTTCATAATCTTCTTGAACTTTGGCAGCGTCATTAGGAGATAATGCAGGATAATGCCAGAGATCCCCATCGATTCACCATGCCTGCCAGATGAGCCTGATATCGACCCAAGAACAAGGTTATGATGAGCAGTCTTTTCACGCCTTTAATTTATCTGCTCATTTCAAAGCCAACTTGTATTACAGAAATCAGGACAAATATGGAATATCAGCAGTATGTTTTCACTGGGTGTTATGAGAAAGTTCTGTGCTGCATGGGTACGTTTTATAAGCCTCACGGACATGAAGTGCATGCTGGTCCCTGGAGCCAAACATTTCAGGGTTTGGGACATAATGTTAGCGATTGTCTGGAGTGCCACCCAGAGCGGTTGCGACCAATCTCTTGCTGCTGCACGGCAAACAGAAGAGAGCTGAAGGTCATTTTCAGCTAATTTAAGAGAAACTCCCCGGTAAGCAGCCTTAATGAGCACTGTCCTTGGAATTCAGTGAGCTGAGCAGAAAAAAAAAACCCAAAACATTAAGCCAGCCAGAGCAGAGGAGGAGGGATGTAAAAGAGATGCTATATTCAGTGTGATTGATTGTCGACGAAAAACAGAACCCGGCAGTGTGGCTTCTTCCGGTGTTTCTGAATAATAATGAAATGAGTGAGTCACATATCAAAAGGAGATGAGAGGGAGGGGAGAACGAGGCAGGGAGAATGACAGAGAGAGAGAGGAGAGAGAGAGAGAGAGAGATGGGGGGGTTACAGGAGACTATGCTGTGAGGCAATGAAACCACCCATTGATAAAAGAGGGCTCTCAGATTCATCTCATCAGAGGAAGTTCGGGTGAAGTGAAGGTCTCTGAGGTTACACAGTACAACAGTAGGCGTATTCACAAACTGTTTGCTGCCAAAACAAAAATCCCTCTCATTCTTTCTCTTTCCACTTTTGCCCTTTTCCCTCCATTCCCCTTACCTTTGATCCCCCCACCTCCTTCTCACTTGTCTGTCTCCTCCTTCCTCTCCCTCTCTTCCTCCTACTCTTTTTCACTTGTGCCGCTGAGGGATTTGCCCTCGGCGACCTGCTCCGTTTGCTTTGACTGTATGCAGCCAGGGAGTTGGGATATATAAAAAATGGGGAGGGGGGGGGCAAAATTGTATTAGTTTTATTGATATCTTGGCAGAAGAAAAATATTTTAACCTAATCCAAAGAGATTTGGAGATGCATCTCTTCAGCACATGAAGGTCAGAGAGGCGCAGATTGTTCTCCAACAGAAAAAAAATCAGCTCAGCAGCTCAGGGCAAAACCACATCACTCATGTACAGAGGAATATGATGGTAGCAAAGAGAGGACACATTTGAATGGCTGAGAGAGAAAACATTTCTTTATTTATTTATTTGCTTTCACTTCTCAGGCAAACAACAAACTTTTGACAAACCGGTCGATACAATCACTCTACACAAACTGGTGTGTGGAAATGAGGAATACTGCCCTTGGCTACATCAGTGTGTTTCTTTTTCAGCACATAATCATTTCAAGTGTTAGGCCTTGTAGATGCCCTGGGTTTAAAACTTTGATCAGAGTATTTTGTTTGCAAATTGTAATTTTTAAACCTGGGCTTTTGTACAGATTAAACAGGTCAGCGGTTTTCCTGTTTCCAGTATTCATGCTAGGCTAACACAACTTTTAACTGACTTGTATTATCTAGTAGCCACTGGATAAGTTTAAATATATTTTTTATTTTATTACCTTATTTCATTTATCTAGTTTTACTTTTTTACTGTATAATTTTACTACTGTCACTCGTGTCTTTTGTTAAAGCAGTTAAAGGATAACACTGGTGTTTTTGAAAACAAACAGTAATATTCCAGCAGCTCCTGTGTTGGGCTTGGTAAGATTACTGTTTTGTCAATGGAGTCTGGTAGCAATATATAATGATGTTTTTGGTTGAACAAAAAGGATCTTACTCTTTAATAAAAAGATCCATCTCTGTAAGAATCCTATCCATAATGTTGTCAGACACTTATAATTACAATCTGAGTAGCAACACACCAGCACTTTATTGGATGTACTTTGATGTGGACATTGGCTTACATTGTAGCAGCTGTTCATGGTGGTGAGGTACACCGTATACTGAACCACTGATTCCAAAAAAATCTGTCCCTATCAATCATTTACACCCCAAAGCATGGCCCAGGTTAAAAATACTGGAGTCATCCTTTATGAGGAGTACTATACAAATAAAGTTATTATTGTTATTGTTATACCAAATCCTCTTCAAAGACATTATGGCAGCTGTAAAAACACATACTTCAAGCTTTAAATCAATTAAAATGAAGTGAACACAAATAACCACTGCAACCAAGCCAGATAACGGATCCAAACAAGGGTTTCCTTTAATGATCATTTGTCTTGTAAAGAATATAATACAATGACAGGACTGGAATTTATAAGAACATACATCAATAAATATGAATAAACACTTGTGGACCACATTCACACAGCTGTAGACGGGCTCAGTTGCAGTTACATTGTGTCTGTGCTCGCAGAGGATGTGAACACACAGCTAGCCCGCAAACTGAAGTGTTGTGCAGGGGAACTGAGCCAAAGAGGTGATGTTTGTGTGGATGGTAAACACGTTGCTTGTGGCTCTCCTGCAAAGTGTGTGTTTTGACCAGAGCGGCTGTGTGTGTTTTTTTCTGATACATGTGTGTGTGTGTGTGTGTGTGTTTGAGGGAACAGAAAGAGGGAGTTGAGGGGGTTTTCTACAGAGGCTGTATGAATATGGTCCAGAGAGGCTAAGCAACAAACACACCCAGAGTTTAAATGGATTTAAATAAAAAAAGGAAAAGATAAACCTCAGAGTATTTACATCACAGAGGAGTGTTTGTCATTGGTTTCTGTTCTGCGTTTGTCTCTTTCATTACTCATTCTCTCACTGCAACATGTCTCCACTCATCCATCCATCCATCCATCCCAACAGAATACAACCGCTCTCTCGACAATGACAAATAGTCTCAGCTCAATATCAGACAGAGATGCGATGTCATACAAATACCACTAGGGGTGTGCCTATACATTAGATACTGACCAGTTAAGAGGTGATGCAGCAGTCCACAACTGAAAAGGAAAGAGTTTTGAAAGGTCTGTGAGATGGATAAGAATAAGAAAAGAGGATAATGATGCAGAAATGATATCTGAGTGGAACCAGTTACATGAGAGAGTACACAACTTGCTCGCTCACAGCGGAGCAGAGGAGTGCTGTGAACAATGTTAGTCTGTTTTCTTGTCATTTAGAAAACATCCAGTGGTCAGTCGACGCCACTGTGCCGTCAATGCCATCGACAGACTTAATAGGAACCCAAGACAGACAGCCTAATCACGAAATCAATAGTCTGTCTGTGTGCGACTAAGGACAACAGCCTCCGCCACTCTTATCAGGTTGTCATTGCTGACGAGCGCTGCGTTCAAATGCCTCAGGTTTACAGTCAGGGAAAGGTCGGTACAGTACGTTGGGGAAACAGAGATTCTCAGCTATCTTTCACACTGTTTGCACATGGACCCACACACAGGGAAACAAGGTCCTACACACACATGCATACACACAGTCACCTGTCACTTATTTCTCTTGACAGTAAATAAACAGGCAGGGTGAGATCTTACAACCAACTCACCCATCCTCTTGAAACATCATAAGCAGTTACTGCATCGTTAATTGATCGGATCAGAGCTGACCCTCCGCTAAACCCTTCTTCCCAGCACGACCAGTGACTGTCCCATCATATCTTAACAAAAGTTAACTCAGCACGGCGGGTCTGTCAAGCTTTGGATTTGTCAACATGGCGGTGGCGCACACTGGGCTGCAATGAGAACGACACTGCAAATACATGGTTTGGAGACTTCTGTGTTTTTTTGTTAGCCTTTCCAAATGCAAGCTGAAATTGCTAACCTGTTCAGGAGCATTTATAATACTACAGGGCCGACTGACTGTACTCTGCAGCACAAGGACACTACTGCTTCTTTATCTCCATGTTTTCAACTTTGTCCATGGATCATGAGCTGGTGAGAGTGCAGCTTCTTTGGCCCTCCAATCCCACTTTGTTTTTTTCCCTTCTCACCACGACAATTTCTTATTTTAATTTGTTTTGCCCGGTTGTGTAAAAAGAATTAGTATTTGTGGTTATGAAAGCTGTTGCACCAACCTGCTGAGACACAAGGACACCCACAGTTAACTGACCTCTCACACACTGATTCAGTGAGACACACACTCCCTCGCAACATATACAAATGTAACCGAGCCGTGCTCCCGCTGTAGCTGTTTATACAGACTGTCACAGCCACAAGAACACAGAGATGCTGTGCGCACTCCCTTTTGATCCCCTGCTCTTATCTCATCTCAGCCAAGCTTAAAAGTCCTCAGCTGTGAGCTGTGAGTGAGGGGGATGACTAGGTCACAATTAGGATAGGTGGTTCAGCCTGAGAAGAGGCCTGCTGGCTGCGAAGACTTTCAATGCTTCGCCCGCTGCTCTCCCCTCAGGCTCACCGCTGAGCCAAGAACCAGCTGGCAGCACCCTCTCTTAAGTCACTCATCTTCATAATTAAGACTCGCAGTTATAAGGCTTCATTGCTGTCTGCCTGCCTGCCTTCAGGACTACGACTAGAAAGACCAACGAGGGGAAGGGAGAGGGGGCTGCAAGTGGAGGAGATGAGAAGGAGAGTAAAAAGCAATGAGAGACAGACACTTCTGAGAGCGAGGGTCAGCGTGTTTGAAATCTGAAGAGGGAAAAATGTGAGGAAGAATGTTTTGTTTTCATGCAGTCAATACTTAAAAAGAGTTATTGTGAGAGAGATGCTGTGAGAAAGCCTAACACCTTCAAAAAAACACAGAAGAGAAAGTGACCAGTCCCCGAGGATGTGCCAAAAGCAAGCTGTTCCATTACTGGGAGAAAACTCCACACAAACAACAGCTTTTTATCCGGTGTCTATTTTATTTTGGATGTCTGGTTTAAGAAGTCAGGTCAAACTTTTCAAACTTAATGACAAAAACAGAACATTATCAGCGGAAAGCACCTCATTAAAGATGAACGATTTACATAAATCTGTGGTATTTTTGTTGTAGACCTAGTAATCTTTGCAGAGGCGGAAAAAGTAACCACATGAGACAGAAGAGCAAATTAAACATTAGTTGAACAAGTAGACTTTTACATTTAATTTGGTCCAAATTTGTCTCCTCTTGCTATTTTCTAGCCCGAGTTCCATTCCTTATCACTTCATCACATCATTCTTTAGAAAGTTTTTCATTGCCTGTGACATTGCTGAGGCCTTACACAACTGTAATTACACTGTCTCAGGGCATCAACTCAGATCTGAATAACTGTGAGAGGGGCTTCTGTCTGCCCTTTCATTCATCCACCCATGGTCAATCCATTTTCCCAGAGAGGAAAAAAAAAAAGCATTCTGACATCTATGAAACGACAGGGGTTTGACGGCTGTGACAGTTCTCTGAGCCTCCTGTCCGTCACCCTAAACCTTCCACTGGCTGTCCGTCAACATAACCCTTCCCTTGTCATCACGGCTCTGTGGTTCTGAAGATAATGCGGCTTGTTAATTAGGCATGCAGTTGATTAATTAAACTGATACAGGGGTGTAGGTTCACTATTCTTCTCTGTGCAGAGGAGTGTTGTCATTGCCAAGGTGAGAAGGGACAAATAAAGGCAAGAGAGTTAATGTGCACAGGATTGATTTTCTTACCTCACGTGGCTATATATATATATATATATATAAAATCCAATCCTGCTTTAGTGTTCTTTTTTTATAAGATGTTTGAAAAGCTGCTGAAAACTCTGTGTGTATTCTTTCTCCAATAAAGAGCTGGTTAAACTAAATTTCAGTGTGCTCATCCTCTGCAATTTTTCTGCTGTAAAAAGACAGTGGCAGTAAAAAGAAAATCGAGTGAGGAAGATAAATGAAAAGTGCTAAAAGAGGTGGTGAAGGAAAAAGCAGAACAAGATGGAGTAACATAAAGGATAAAAGTGCCGGAGTCAGTGTTTGGGACATAATCCCAGAAGCTCCAAAAGCTCAAGTGCTAGCTTTAAAAAACAGCAATTTAACCCCGGCAGTAAAGTGGAAGGAAAAGAGAGCAAAGCGCTTGTTCTATCCGTCTCAATCCCCTCTTTAAAGCAGGACACGAGGCAGGAGAAAGCACAGGTGTGAACCGCTGTGAGACTCAGTCTGCCCCAGAAATGGGGAAGCCTTAATCTCCTCTGACCCTCTCTATCATCATCCTCTGGGACTTCCAACCACTGTCAACATCTTCAATCATAAACACACACACACACACACACACACGCAGAGCTCACAGAAAAGCACACACTGAGATGAGAAAGATCTCAACATCTCCGTCTCCTCTGACTTATATTCATCCTCGTACCCTGTGTGCACTCCTTTGATTCATGATCCTACAGTCACCAGAATTAGTCTCTGCTAGCTCTCATGTCTGCTCTCCACCACATGTCCAACCCATCCTGGTTTAGAGGGCTGGTTATATGGGCAGAGTACTGTGCACTGCAAAAAATATCACAAGTCATTTAATCTGATGTTTAAATCTGCTCCAATCAATAAAGTTATGTTGATACCGGATCAAATGAGGATATGCAACTCATCCCCAACTCAATGAAACGTTTTAGCATTTTTGAACGAAACTGTTTTGTTTTTATGGCCTGCAATGTTGTTTTAATTTAGTATCACTGCTCTCATCCATGTTACTTACAGCTGCAGCAGGCAGTTGTTTGTCCAAAACAGAGCTACATGAAGAGACAATGTTGAACTTTAAGTTACATATATGTAATTTTTTTTTTTTTTTTTTTTTGCAGTGCGCCCAGACTCTGCATGGACTTGTCATATCTTGTGCTTGCAGTGACAAATGAGGAGGCCACTGGATCTGGATAAATAACCTGCTCCGCCTCCCTCTGTATATCTCATGCCTGGTTGACAGAATAATTTCTCTTTATCAGACCAAAGAAGCAAAACTCCAACATAAAGGAGAAACAGATGAGCTTTGCCCCGCTGCATCACCTTGATTAATTCACAGCACACATTTCCTACAGAAGCACGAACGATGAGAAACGCTGAAGGAAATGTGGGTATGCTGAGCTGAGCTGAGACAAACTGACATCAAACATTCAGATTAACCCTTGACAACGACGAGGTGTGGCTTTTCAGCAACTTCTGAAAAGTGACTGATGTGTAATGTGACGTGATGAAACTGAATTGAGATGTGTTTTCCATTTTCCTCTGGGGGTTTAGCATCTAAAGTAACTGTCTTAACACTGACAAGAAGATACAACACTAACAATCAAATAATTCAATTACAACTGCCTCTGATTCAAAGAAAAACAATGAAATCTGTTTCAGAATAACTCCATGTCGCTGTAAGTCAAGTACAATGTCTTACAAAGAGCAAACCAAAAGCAGCAGAGTCAAGAAATAAACACTGAGTATTTGTAAAAAATAATGTGTGTGTTTAACAGACAAAAGGCTCAAGTCAACATGATGTCTTCCTTGACTCGTCTGATTTTGATACAGCATTTTTCAGCGATGTTGTCCCTATTTACAGTTTGTACTAAACCACTTCTCTCCAAAGATTGTTCGGTGTGGATCGCAAAGGTTTTTTATTTATTTATTTTTTTTCCAAAAACAGGTCAGTGTAGCCCCATGTTTCAGGTCATTGTTGAGCTCGAAGGAAGAGTAACTGGGTCAAGTGGGAGGGGGTGGTGGGGGTGGGTGTGGGGTAGGTGGAGAGACAGACAGGTTAAGACAAGAAAGTTAAAACAGAGAAAAGAAAGTAAAAAGAGTACAAAGGGATTTTTTATTGTCCTGGTGACGCCCGGCAGCGCGTTGGCAGGCCTCAGAATTAACTATGATACAGGCTGACTTGGAGAGCCAGAGGGTGGAGCTAAGGGCACGGCGGGGCAGTGCAGGGAGGCAGGAGAGGGGAGGGTTAGAGAGTTCTGGGCTGTAAGGTTGTGAAGAAGCGTTTGGGGGAAATGTGGATGACAGGGAGACAGGCAAACTGCAGTTGGCAGCAGAGGAGGAAAAGGAAAGGGGATGGGTTGTTTTTTTTTTAATTTTTTTGGTTCAGAAGTGGGCGTGGTTGTGACCCTGGCCCGGCTCTCCTCCGTGGTGGCCTCCCTCCCTGTGGCCGTGCCTCTTGTGCTTCCTGCGCTCCCTCCTGCCCTTGTGGTGGTGGCGCCGGTAACGGTGGGCTCGCCGGGCTGGTGGAGCAAATAGAACATAAGAATGAGACAGTGAAATAAGAAAAAAGGAAAAAAAAAAAAGAAAAAAAAAGGGGCAGACGATTTATTAAAGACGTGAGTCAGAGCTGAAATAAGATGAAAGGCAGGAATGGAAAACTGATGTAAGAGGGAGATGAATCACTGACAAGCATCAGAAGCATTTGCAGGGAGCTGAAACCAGGTAAGAGGTGAAGGGAAAAAGGGATCAAAAAGCAGGAAGGTCAAAACCACATGTTCTCTGTAGATGGTTTAACTGTTTCCACTGCACTGAAGGAATCTGTTTTATCTCACATCCAGTCGACTGGGCGCCTTTAGCGAGAGCACACCGGAGCTAGCCACCCACTCACAGCCTCAGTGTAAGCTCGTTCCTGGGGTGTACTGCCAAATTAGGTTGCTCTGTCCCTTCTTTGGATTTTGCCAACAAAGGCATGTCGTCTGCAATGAATGATAACGACGCTATAACTCTGGGCCATAAAAACAACTCTGTCCAAAGATAAAGAGTCATAAGCAAAGGAATCTTTATCACTTTGAACAGCAGCTACATTATTTCAGTATTTCATCATTACTGTCACATTGTGAGAAGAGTGAAATGAAATACAAGGCTCGGTTTGTTGAATATTTATATATATCATCCCTTCATATCTCTGAAGAAGCAAGAAATTATGCTGAAAACTTATGACATGTATTCTGTGTATTTTGTCATAGTCAGGGTGAGTCCTTTCAAATCATTTTAGAAAAAAAAACATTTATTTTGAGTTTAGTTTAAGGCTCACAGGAGATAAGGTGTGCGACAGTTGCATAATAAAAGCATGTTATTGCTGATTTTAGATGCTACATTGCTAAAATAAGGGGCTTCTGTCTGCAATGACACTGTAGTGTCATCATTTCGCTCCATCTGAAAAAAGTCTCTGAGCAGATACAGGAATATTTGCTGCTGTGTTTTTATGTGCCCAAAAGCTCTCATAAGATACAGAGAGTAAAAGTCATATTTCACTTGAACAGTTTTAGTTTTTTAGCACACAGCCTTTGTATTCCATGGACGGTCAGCCCATTGCAAAAATTTGTCTGGGGGAAAAAAAAAAACCTCCCACCTCAAGCATGAAACACTTCAAAGGAGACCCTAACACTTCTAAGTAAGCCCAGGGGATTTAATTCAGTCTGCAACCACAGTTATCTTTTTGCTTGCAATTATTAATAATGAGAGCCGGGATGGGAAGCCTGAACGCACATGGTGACAGAAGCTCCCGGGGGCAGTTAATGTAGGAGGTGCAGTCTTGTGGACCTAAGGTGGTGCGCGTGCTAAAAATAAGAAAAAAAATGTAAATGTGAAAAATGACCTAACAAATGGAAATACCGCTTTTAGCCTTGTTGTCTCTGTGAAAATCCTGCTGTGTAAAACTCACATTTTATGCAGATGATTTTAGGTCGGTCCCACTTGCCGTTGGCGCGACACTTAGCAGTGGGCACGTGGCGCTGCAGGAAGCCGTCGGCGCACTGATAGCGCACTACAGAGTGGATGTCATAGTGAGAGCGCTTCCGACCAATCAGAAAGGCATTATCCACGGGGGGAGGGGCTCCACAAAGCACTGTGGGGACAGAGAGATACAGACTATTAATCAGGTTGTTCACTTCTGTTTATTTGCATGTGCTCCTGTGGGATTAGAACATACTTAATAAAGGAAGTGCATACACGATAAAGACTTTTACCTGCATTCACCTTATCAGCATGCTTCATTAAAACATTTAAATGCCTCTAATGGTTTATTCAGTGTGTATCCTGACTTTGAGGACACACACACACACTGCAGGACAATATCTTGGCTAAAACTCCACTCAGAAAACCAGCCACAGCACAAACATCAAAATGTGGATTTAATGTCTGCAGGACATTAATGTGTCTATCCAAGTCTGTGAGCGAGTGGGCGGCTGTCAAAGCAACACAGCGTTTTGGACAAGTAAAGAGTTGAGGCAGAATCAGAAAAATGTTTACACGAGCTGAGATGGAGAGAAGACTGACACTCCGGTCTGAGACTGACAGGATGGACAAGCCTCGGGGCAGGACTTGCAACAACTTCACTGATATTCTCCTGTCAGGGGGGTGCCGGTCTCCTCTCAGCGGAGGCAGCAGGTGAATGTGTAGTAACTCTGGGGATCCCTAGATGGCAGTCATGCAGCTGAAGCCCAAGTGCCTCCTGACTTTTATGATAATATGCACCAAAATCATGTATCATTGGTGCATGTCAGGTTTTGAGTTTTATGTCAGCACCTTGAATAGCATTGTATCCAGTATAAAGTTTGACTTCATGTTACGTGTGCTATGCTGTCATGAGTCACTGAAGTACACGGCTGCTGAGCCCATTATTAAAATAGTTAGAGGTGGAAGAAGCTTTGTTGCATATTCAGTGCACTGCTAAGGAGATTTTCAACTGAGAAGAAAGAGCAGGATTGTAACACTGAATGTGTTTTTATCAACTAGTAAAAACAGCGTGGGAGTAACAAAAGAAGCCAAGTTGAATTTCATTGAAATATGTATTCATTCACTTGTTCCTTTATTTGTTTAATCTGCATCAGTTTTTCTTTTCTTACCTGTTGAATGTCTGTCCATCTTTTATTCTGGTTTCTGAATAAATCATGTTGACCTGAACCTTGATAGCTTTGCGAGCATCAGAGCACTCTCGCATTACAACATCATTGAGAATCACAGAGCTTTTATTTCTCAGCAGACATTTTGACTTGTCATAGCAGGAAAAGAAAAGGGAAATTAATAATGGTAATGGTTGCTTTGCTCTAGCAATTATTGCAATGTAACGCAGCTACTAATTTAGTTATTAGCTACACTTGTGTTTGACAGGATAAAATGTCTGAAGTGAGAACTCAACATTAGTTTCAATCCACGGTTTTCCCTCTGGTCATGTGGACACAACAACCGATGAAGCGACTGGCAGCAACACGTCCAAATAATATTCACATTTTTTTCTTAAAATTGTGCCTTTATTGTGGTGAATCCTACAGTAAATGTAGCCTCTGCTTAAGATTACACAGAGCCATCACCATACTCAGCTGACGACCCATCAGTCCTGACTTGTACACCAACCCCTAACAAATACACCTATTTTGCCAACACCAAAAACTACAACTGATTCCATCCTTGATTTACACACTTCAGTGGTGAAAGTGCTCATGAGAGGACTTAATCAGCAATCAGAAAATGTTTACAGTCCCTCTTAATCCCCTTGTCCTTGTCCTAATACCTCTTAAATTCTTAATAAGAGAAAGCAATGTCATTAACTCTGATGAAAGGTTTAATGCCACATTTACAGTTTAATGTGTTGTGGAAGGAAGGGGCAATAAGCACTTCCCTCCTCACTTGAGACAACGCCTGACTCCGCACAAATGGAAGGCTAAAAGGCAGTTTTCCATTAGCCCTCACCTGTGAACAACATTGAATGATTTCTCACAGAAGGGGGCAAGTAAAGTCAGAATGTATTGAAGTAAGGATTACAGAAAATGTCACTAAACTCAGAAAAAGCAAATGGAGCTTTGGATGATTTTATGACGCTTTAAGTCAGAAAAGGTTTCTTGCTGAATAAAGCCTAAGGGGCGTACAGGGCTGCAACTGAGAGAAGACCTTGGTTTTTTAGGGAAAGAAGCCCATAAAAATGTGCTTTTCCAAAGTTCTCCAAAGCTCTTCTCAGTCTTTTAAGCTGTGACTTAAATCACTTAAATACAAAATATCAGCGTGGATTTTTAGGCACTCATCATTTAACACTAAACATTCAGCCACTGCTGGAGTTTCTGTGTGTGTCTGATAGCAGATGAGTCACACACACTGTCAGACAATGATTTTTCTTACACGAGGAAATTAGCTTAAAGAAAAATATGCATGTTCCCTCTACACTCTCTCCTACTGTGGGTTGCTTTATGTGTGCAGGCAGATTCTGAAAATTCTGAACAATTTCCCAAAACTCTCAAACTACATACTATACTTAAAGTTGCACTAATCAATATTCTTATATCAATAATGTATCGAATGACTAAGTGCAGTGTGAAAGGTGTTGCTCATATACAGAGAATCATCTCTCAACTCTACTCTACTCTTATTTTGGGTTTAGTCTGTAACTTTATTGGTTAGGTTCAGTCTTACCGCTCTCATCAGTAGTTGTTTTCAGCAAAAAAAGGATCTGTACACTACCTGTCCAGCACCAGCAGATAGATAAGTTAGCGACTAGCTGGTGAACATAGGACCATTTATGCTAAAAACTTGTTATTTAAGCTAAGCCAGATATTCCACCTTAGGGGCTGGTGGAGACAAAACACAGAGCAAAAAGGAGAATAAATACTGGACTTGTGTCAGTTGGGTTCTGTCTGATGGTTGTGTAAATAGGTGATTTTTGCTTACACGTTTGTTAGAATGAACTTTGGTTTACTCTGTGCAGGTTACATACAGTTTCCATGCTTAAGCTTGTTTGGAGAGATGTTTTCTGTAACTGTGTGCCTGTGTCTGTGTGTCAGGGGGTAGTCACTAGTGAGTTAGAGGCACGGGCAGAACTGCAGACTGTTAGATGCTGGTTCCTCTCAGCACTTCCCCACTTGCCTCAAAGCATCCGCACACCTACCAGCAATCATGTTAGAATGAATCAGAGAGACATGAAAGTGTGTGTGCACTCTCACTGAGACACTACAGGGAGTGAGTCTCACATGGAAACAGTAGATGCTGGACAAATGCTATCTAGTGTATTAAAAAACAAACGGCAGCAGTTGAATATGCGTGTGTATGTTTGCTGAGGTGCCAGCGACAGCTGCTCAGACCAGCTGACAGAGAGGAAGGAAGGAATGGTGATTGTTTAGATTATTGTACACCATGCACAGCAAAAATAATGGTTTAAAAAGCGGCTGTAAACCACATTGTGTCTATACTTTTCCTTGTATGTTTTACAGTTTACATGTCATTAATTACATTATCATGACCTGTACATCCCCACAGAACATCTGTATCACTCAAAAAGCAATAAAAAAGGAGAAGTAAATATTATTAATATAAAGAGACAATGGATGGAGAACAAGACAATATCAGATGTAAGATTTCTCTTCTAGATTATTTGAATCAAAGCAAGCCAGCAAGCCCCTTTCACAGCAGACATTTGCAACTGTCTCCTGGCTTCCAATCTTTATGCTAAGGTACGCGGTCACCCACAGCACTGTGCTTATGGCACAGGACATGAGTGTGGTATTGACACAAAAAGCAAATTAGTATATTTCCACAAAATGGTGAACATCCATATGTGTTGGACACAGATTTATGGATACATTTTCAAAATTTCAGCACCAAATGTGTTCAAAGGTTCACAGTTTGTCTTTCAGCTGGTGAGCAGTGTAGTGTAGCAAGAGAGCAGCTCACTGGAGGCCTGGTGTGCCCCGGCACACAACTCCCTGTGGAGGCTGTAACTCTCTGTAGCAGCAATGTCTACAAAATGAGGAAAATGTCTACAAAACGATATTGTCACGTGGGCATGACTGTGGTTGCTCAGGTGGGACTGGTGAAGAGGACCTACATCCTCTCCTACCTCCTCTCTGTGACCAGATTCATCATCAGCACAAAATATGTGCACTTTCTCAGCCACAAGCAAACACTTTCCCCACACCCAGGTGAACCTGTCTTTTTCCCCCCTAGTCCCTTACAAACAAAAATGTCAGTTACTTGAGGGCCTTGTGTGTGACACTAACGCTCTAGCTGGATGGCTAATTCACACGGAAATAAAAATAGCTTTTCCCCTTTATGTCAAAATACACTTCAGAAATGGCAGGGCTATGTGTAACCCACAATGATTACGTTACACACCAATGCACACATCAGCTGCTAAAGGCATTGACAACAGCCTATCATTTCCCAAAGCACCCTGAGAATGGGCTGAGAATGTCATGCAAAATTAGATTTCCTCTCTCTGTACATAATAACCCATCAAAATCGTGGAATAATTTCATAATACTTACATGTCCTGTTGTGGGTAAACTCCCGCCCATCCACGCTGGAAGAGCTTGGAGGCAGAAGACTATGTGACTCTCCCCTCAGTATAATCCAAATGTAAATGTAAAACTCAATCTGTGCAACTGTTCTCCATTAAATCTAATGTTTTTCTTTATCCTTCATTATACAATGTTGATCCAGCAATCAAATACTGCTTCTGAATGTTGAAACACGTGTATTTAATCCTACAAATGCTTTGCTCATTAATATGAATGTCACCCCCGGTTACAAAGCTCACTGTATCTTATTTGCAAAAGTTTCTGTACTCTGATTGGCCTGTAGACCATGTTTTAATGATGTGAAAATATTTGTACAACAGACGATGAACAGGCAGCAACACAGCGCAACAGCTGGAGGAGTCCGTCCACATTTTCAGCTTTTTCAGCTTTTCAGATATTTAGCTGACTAGAAAGCTCTATTCAAAGATCTTTGGCAATTCCTGATTAAAATCTGGAGAAAATCAGGGCTGAGGGCAAAATCAGCAGTTTTCAATAAGCATTTGATTGATGATTTGAGGCTTGTGCGAGTGATATGTACACACAATATGCATGATGAGTCTGGCTCTCTTTCCCTGAAATCTGACCATCATCTCATCAGATGACAGTCTCACCTCTTTTCAGTTCTTTGGGGAAAAAAAAGCAAACATATCATCCCAATCTGCATCACACGTCACCCTGACAGGCCCTGGGACAACTGATTAAGGTGTCTGATAGGCTCACATGCTGCTGTTATCGCCTCATCAGTCACGGGCGGGTGTGGGGTGGGGGTGGGGGGGGTGATGCTGACGAGCACACAAACAGATCGCATGAGTGCGAGCATTGGAAATCAGGCAGAGAATACTCAGTGTGGAGCTGACAGACTCCACTGATAAGACAAGATATTACATGGGGTTACTTGGAGTGAAGAAGAGGCTGACGGGGAAGCGGGAGGGGGAAGATGAAAAGATGTTGGTGATTGTAACTGACTGATTAAGGTCAGAGGTGGGCTGGATGCTGGGGACTTGTGACAGTTTGCATCAGAGGTGGTGCAACACCTTGCTTGTGAGGGAAATACCTTTCTTTTCATACAAGAATAGAACAGGATGTTTCTGGAGACGTGCTCATCGCTCGAGGCTTTGGAAGTACGTTCTTTACGCTTGTGGCTCCTGATGACAAAACCATCTGGTAAAGCACAAATAATTTGCTTAAATTAACTTAATGACCATAGGGAAAGCCTCTGAGACTTTTAAATTCAGGCTCGTCCAATATTCAGCAATGAAGAACGATGATGAGGGAAGCTATTCTGTTTGGCTCTGAGGTATTTAGGTTAAACACACCCAGTAGGGGCACCACCCTGTAGCTTAGGGGTGAAGATACCAACCATGAACTGCAACCTCCTCAGTTTGAGTGCGGTCGGAGATCTGTGCTGCATCTTTCTCTCCCTCATTTTCATCTCTCCACTGTCTGTAATAAAGGCTTAATGAGCTCCCAAAAGACTTTAAACCTACGCAGTAAAGATATAAATTAGCTGATTATTAGCTGAATAATATCTTCATCGACTGTCCATTTCCAGATCAAGATGGCATTATTTGCATAATCCCAAATTTAAGTTAAGTTTGTGACCAGGACTTAAAGTGAAGGATTTTTACTTTTATCTTCCATTTAAGTCAAAAGATTTCACTTTTACCAGCTTGATAAACACAGGCCCTGATCTACAGCAAAAACACAAAGTTGCAAAGTCTTGTTCTAAGCTCCAGGGAAAGTGTGGGGAACGCAGCCACTGGTGGCTTTTTGTGTCCCAGTATTTCTTTAAACAAGCCTCTCATGCCAGCCTGCTAATTTCTACCTAGCTATTAATACGTCTGTCTTCTTGCCATTGGTCATAAGTCTGACCTGCATGCAAATGTGCGGCAAAAAATAAGCTCTAACAGGCTCTCGGAGGAGCATGTAGTGGCCTAACTCCAGCGCCAAGAACGGGCAGCGGCAACAGGGGACGTGAAGCTGAGGTAACAGTGTATATACGAACTTAACCAACCAGTAAGTTTGCTCATCTCGTTTTGCTGAGTTTAAATATCCTGGACATAAAGCAGAAAGTATGTACTGCCTCCAGACGTGCTTCACCTTACTAAAACAGAACATTTGGCAGGGGAAATGGAGCCTTATATGAGAAGTGCGCAGAGAACTTTTTAAAGTCGACCTGGAAGGATGATGAGAGATAGAAGGAGGAGTGCTGGTGAGCAGTAAATGAGTATGAATCTTAAGTACGTAGACTGATTGAAGAGGCTCTGTGCTAATCTCTCCAACCGCAAGGAGACCGTGTGTAATGTAAAGTTTGACACAGCCGGTACGCTCAGAATCACCTGAAGGTAAATGTGCAGTCAGACTCTGTGCTTTAGCAGAGACAGGCTGCGACACTTAAGAGCTGCTTCACCTACAAAAAAAACACAGTCTCAAGAATATTTGATCACCTTTCTATCCTATGATTCTCCTTTAAAGACCTTATAGGATTTCAGACTAATGAGCTGACAGCAGGGCAAGGTTTCTTCTCATTTGCCCTTTTCCTCCTGCTCCCTCTGCCTCCCTCTGTCCGATCCCTCACTGTCACACTCTTTAAATCTGATGTCTCTCACTCCTCGCAGCGTTTTTCTCTATTTCAGTGTTCCTCCTTTATACCCTGCCACTCTCTGCCTCCTCACCTCACTGTCAGTCATCTTAATCACCTGTTGAAGCTGCAGCACACTCCATGCCACTCTTCTCCTCTCCCTCCATCCACCTCGCTGTTCTCACCTGTTCCCTTCTTGCAGACGTAGGGCAGATTGTAGTTGCAGGGCACGTCATTCCATTTGCCATTCTCATGAGAAATCATAACCACGCAGTCCTCTCCTCCAGCGAAGAAGTTGTCTGGCTGGTTTTCACGCCAGTTCTCATATTGCTGCGCACACACGCACACACACACACACACACACACACGTACACGCAAAACAGATCTAGTTAGACAAAATAAATCTACTCTTCCTTTTTAAAACTGCAATTAAACATGATTTTCTTGACACCACACATTAATCAGTGATCTTGCAAGTCTACTATAATCAGTTCTGTTTAGGGCATTCTTCATTTTTCTTCCCTAATTTTCTCTTTTGTTTTCATCTTTTGGTGTTGTATGTAATCATGGAAAATGAGAACACAACTCTACATCCTGCGCAGAACAACATGGAACCTACAGTAAGTGCAACAAACTGCTGCTCAGGATGTTTCAAGTTGCAATAATGAGCCTCCCTGCTTTGTTGTTATCCTTGACAAATATTATTTTGTTTCTGTTTCTCAAGCGCCTTAAATTCCACCGGATCAACAGACAAAACAGCCACAACTGGTTCCTCACCAGGTCCATCTTGTCTGTCCACTGAAAGTCATCCTCCACTGTACGATCATTTAACCCGATCCAGGTGTTGTCATGGCTCAGGCCTGAGTAAGAGGAAATTCACAGGGAGAAATTCATTAATGGACTTAAACAGAAAGAACTAGAGTAAGCACCTAAGAATATCATACAATCTAATAGAAAAAAAAAAAACTATGGGTCTAGACACTAAAATCAACCCCTCTCTGGCACAGACTCAAAATGAGGAATGATCTTTTACGGAGATATTAGATAGGTCTCCATCCAAATGTCTGACTGTCCAGAAAATCTATAATAGAAAATGTGCATGTGTGAATTTCAGTCCACTGCTGTTGCATGAATGTTTGGAGCTGAGCATGTCGCGATCCACAGATGGTGGTGCAAATTCTCCAGTCAGCTGCCACTAAACTATCACATCCTTCATGTACATCATGATTAATCCACTCAGTCGGTTTCCATTGCATTTTGTTACATTTTGTTTTTATACATACAGCATATAGACCCTAGTATGGGTCAAATCTCAGAAATACTGGATCTTAAACTTCCAACCAACAGATTTTTTTCAGTAGTCTATCTGTGTCTAATAAATGCCCACAGCTTTTAGATTCCACATGCCCAGTTTGTAACACAGGCTTTCTGTTATAAAAGCTGATCTCACAAGGCTCCTCCAGCGTCACAGAAATCATTGTAAAACAGTTTTCACAGGTTCAGTGGCACCGCTCGTGAGTTATAAACTGTGTAAAATTGGTAGCGTGCTCATTAATATTACATATTGTGCTTCAGGTTATTCTTCTTTGTGCAACACTCGGCCCTGGAGCTGAACGTCAGCAGACACATCTCTGAGATTTTCTCTCTTCGGCCTCAACCGAGAGACGGGCAAGAATAGAGATATGCTGTTTCTGTCTATGATGCCCTGCTAATGGCCGTTGTGGGTTAATCTCATTTGTGTGTGTGTGTGTGGGGGGGGATCTGTGGCATGGTCATACAGGCGCGTGCATGTGCGTGCACATATGTAATGGAATTTCAATCATGGTGTATCTGATTAACATCATTACCAGGCCCATTAATCTTCCTAATGGCTCTGATAACCCTTATTGCAGGGGTGGAGACGTCCATTTTCGAGGCGATTAAACACACTTTTTGGTAACTGTGTGCGTGTAGAAGAAAGATGGGTGCTAGATGGATAGCAACGTCCTGGCATCTGTCCGAGACAGAGGGTGGATCCAATATTACAAGCTTGCTGCTGGTGATCTGGCCTTATTACAACACAAGTGGCTGTGGAACACTGCCAGGGGGCAAGAAGCTAAGAATGAGGAGATGAAGGTTTATGAGGCACCAAAGAAAGACTGTATGGATATTAGCATGGTAATTCTGCCTGGCACAGATAAACCGCTCTTTGTGGCCAAATATTTAAGTCTATGAAGAACCCCTAAAAAGCTTGCATTAAAACACAAGTGTAGCAATGTTCCATCTTCACTCCTGTGCCAAAAATTCAAATAAGATTTGCAAATAATTCAGGACAACATGAACTAACAGATGGGTTGGCTTTGCTACATAGGGAAACACAATCAATAGCAGATGGTTCAGACAACCAGAGCAAGATATTTGGTGAATACTATCACTAAAAATCTTGAATAAATGTCATTCTAAAATTACTTGACACGAAAACCTCATCATCGGACATTCAATTCAAATATTTATTATCAAAACTGAAATCTAGCAATGGGTAGGTAAAGCAGCCCAAGTCATGCGACAGTTTCTTTTTCACACAAATCAGCAAGTACTTAAATTAAATCAAGAGCAATTTTTATCTCAAAACTGGTCATCCAATTTCAACATATTGATGCTTGCATTCCTTCCCTGGACACAAATCCAGTTACCTCACCCGCTGTGAGGATTTCTCACCTGTTTCACAACAAATCACATTGGAAGAAAGAATATGATAGTATATTAAATGTTGTGTCACAGACACTTACATCAGAGCCTGTAGCACCATTTCATTGCAACAAATGGTGCAACACATTCGTTTGGCCGAACGGGCTTGGCTCCTCAGGGAGTTTTTCAGCAGGGACTGCAATAAACCCCTTCAAGGGCCGTTCAGTGCTGAACCAGACAGACATTTATCACTGAGTTATGGAATACACATAAGACAAGGGGTGCCATCACCAAGTATGGTAATAATAAAGTAGAGGAGTAGATATAAATCAACAGCCAGTAAAAGCAGTTTGTCATAGAGTGAGAACTGGTTAGATTATAAAGGCCACTGACGTTATTTAAACTGATTTGTGTCTTGTGTAAATGTGATTGGTGACTGTGAGAGTCACCAGATATTTTGTGAGTTATAGAGCTGTGAAGTAGGAAGAGCAGCTAGTTTCATAAGTATTTTTATATCACATTACATTTTAGATCCTCAGTTTTCCTTAACACAGAACAATGTTACATTGATAATTTAACCATACTATGGTTAAACTTCATATTTTTCATGTCAGTCTGGCAAGATGGATGGCTCTAAAAACAACTACACCCAACTCTGCCTCCGCTGCAGTTGCTATGGAGAAAAAGCTAATTAGACAAGTCAATCAGAGCTGTAGCATATTCGAAACACATTGTTATTGCAAAAAGGAACAAAAAACAGCACCACAGCTGCTCGGTTCATGTTACACTGAATCGTAATCTGAAAGTGAGCTGATCTGAACTGAACAATGTATCAGCAGGTTTCAAAGAATAATCGTTAGCTTCAGCTCCTTGCTCGCCGTTAACTATGCATGTAACAGACGTTAAGAGTGGTAGCTGACTTCTCTCCTCACAATGTACATGTTATAGTGACATTTCTTTGGAAAAAACCTAGATATTTTCTAACTCAGTTGCTAATATAGTGCTGGCAATGTTTTTAGCTATGCTAGCAGTATGGCTCAGTGGATGGCAACATTGACTGTTGGTCCGCCACTTTGGCCCAGGCTGAAACATCTCAACAATGGATTGGATACATTGCCAATTTGGCACATCCACTCATATACCCCCCTCTTTAGGACAAATTCTAATAACTCTGATAATCCCTTAACACTTGATTTAAAGCCAACATCAACATTTTCATTCCAGTACTATCCAATATTGTGGTTTATGACCAACTTGAAAAACTGATATTTTCACCAGCCTCGACTGCACTTTAGTGCTAATTATGAAAATGTTGACATGTTAAACTAAGATCTTCAACATAGTAAACAATACTTCCACTTATCATCAACATGTCTTTGCAAGTATGTTGCCTATGCTAGCGTTAGCATTTAGCTCAAAGCACCATGGTACTTAAATACAACCACACATAGCTCATGTTGATTCAACCAGGAGATTTCTATGTCTGTCAAACCTTGGAAATGCTCCCACTAGCAGTCACCTAACACTGCAGATGATGAATAGGCCTTTTCTACTTATGGAAATCTGCATGCCCAAACTTATCTGCCAAATTTAAGATTTCCTGCTGTGTAATCAGATAAGAACAAACACTTACACAGGCTACACCTGTGTCTGTGCCAAGTCTGTCCTTGTCCTCTCATTCTCCGCAACCTCCACCCACCTCTAATAAAGTTCTGCTCAGCCAGGCTGTGGATGCTGGCCAAGTGGCCACTGTGCTCCCTGCAGTCCTTCTCGGCGTCCTCCCAGGTGTGTCTGCGGGTGAAGTACCTGTAGCAGTGGCCGTGGAACTTCCTCCACATGTGCTCGCAGCCCTCTGTGTCTGCAGGTTTACAGGGGTGAGGGGTAGGAGGATGGGGGGAAAGAGAAGGGTGGTGGTGGTGGTGGTGGGGGTAATTGAAAAAGACAGTGATTAGTCAATAGAAAATCCATGTAGGAAGAGAAATGTGGCTTTTTTTAATCGTCAAACACCCACAGTCGACAGCTGCAAAAGAATAATAGTCTTGCACAGGAAAGGAGTAGGAGGATTTCGGACTAAGAGGAGGGATACCACCATTATTTTTTTTCCTTTTGTATGCGCACACACAAAAATTCCTCCTTGTGTCTTGCAGCCCACAAGATCTACATAATACATTTCCCCATCTGGCCCTCTCCTCCGTCCTTTTCTTTCTCCAGTGCAATCTTGCTTTAAATGCCCCCTGTGACAATGCCCTGTCTCTATCCCTTCATCTCTGCCCCTCTATGCGTCTCCTTCTCTTTGATTTGACTTGGACTTTTAATCCACAGCAGAGGCAAGCCTGCAGTGAGACAGCTTAGTCCAGTGAAAGGGCGTTTTAATCTATTCAAATGACAACAATCCTTAGAAATTGCTTCCAGTGCGCAGCACTCGCTTGGTAATTAAGCCCTGTCACAGTCCTGTCAGTGCACTGACTCTCCCTCCACCCATCCTTTCCTCCTTCTCTCCCTTCATCTCTCGCAGCCCCCCCCCAATCTCTCTGGGGGTTATAGCTGTGTGACTGTGAGCTGTACATCTCAAATGTGATGTGTGTGTGTTTGGCTTTCCATCCCATGCAGGATTGTGTGCGTGTGCGTGGACGTGGTTGCGCAAATGTGTGTATACAGTGTATATGTGTAAATGTGTGTGTTGTTGATGTGGTTCAGCCAAGCCACCTCCAGTTTCCCCTCACCCTCACCCCCTCTTGTGCCCCACACCCCCACAGCGCGGGGATCAGGGAGAAGGCCTCAGCTTTTCCTCCAACAAATCAGAATCGACACCAGTAAATTGGGCAGTGCAAATTGGGCCGTATGGGGCCCTGCTTAGTATGCAGAAAGATGCAGTTTGGCCACGGAAAGGAGAGGAAGAGGAGGGAAGAGGAGGGAAGAGGAGAGGAGAAAAGGAGGAAAGAAGTCCATTATGAAAGCCCTTTTACACTGTTACATGAAATAATGGCCTGGAAACCTTCATCCTGCATTGAGAGAGAAAGTGCTTTTCATACTGTGAAGCTCTCTCCTCCCTTCACTGTGTTGTTCAGGGTCGTTTGAGTCACAATACTGTGAAGTGCGGTGACATAATCTCGCGGAATGTAATACACTGGGTCACAGTAAGATGGCCTCCACAGGTGAGGCTACATTTTGTTTCTCAGAGTGAGGTTTTGCAAAGGTCACAACTTTGAGCATTTGCCAATTTAACAGATACTTTGATATTTTCTGTATTGCAGCTCAATCCAGTTGTTGGCTCAGAAGCTGACACTGAACAACGATGATGAACAATATGTACGAAAAACTGCTCTATGTGCAAAGCCTCACAATGTGTCCATTGTGTTACAATACACGTGTATCTTGTACTAAGAGGGTCATTTCTTTGTCATGTCTCATACAGTAAACATTAAGCTGCGTCATGTCAACAGACACAGATGAGTGTGTAATACCCATTTAAACATTCACACTTGCATGTTGGTGGCACAAGGGATCAGAGAGAGTCAGACAGAGAGAGGAATGAAGACTGAAGAGAGTGATGTTTACATGGAGGCAAGTGTCCAGGTGTATCACTCTTTTATGCTATGAGAACTTTTAGCTTCATTTGCTAAAGGGAAAAAAGTGTCTTATGAAATGTATTTTAATATTTCTCAAAGAAAGTGTATGAAAAAAGTGATTCACGAGTGTCGAGTGAATCGTTTTCTAATCTAATGTAATTTTTCAAATGCCTTAGTCACAACCAAGAAGGCAGGGGTTTAAGTGTCATTAACTGTGCAGGATGACTAACAGCTAACTCACAACTGATTAACAACTGCAGTGGTTTAAAAGAAGAGTGACTGAGGAAGGAGATACTCATGCATAACTAAGACATGGATCATGGTACAAATAATTCTTAGCATTTCTTTACATATTAAATGAGGTTTATTACACCATGAACATTTTAGAACATAAATCCATGTCAGACACATAAAAATATGACAAAACTGACATTACTCACAGACTTCATTAGACCAACATCTGTCACACACACAAACTACAGTCGGGAATCACCAGCTCTGCGATTTGCTTTGGAGCCACAGCACCCACAGTATTACTTTTAGCGGATGTATGTAACAAGCATAGTAACATAGTAACGTAGTAACAAGCACTTGATGGTTTGTTCTCTATTTTAAGCCAAATACAGCAAGTAAAAATTATTTATTTTTTGGTACTACAGAATTTGTTTGTTTGTTAGTCCAGCACAAACATTTTTCTGCCTGTAATACCGCTTGAACTTTAGGTCTGATAATCAGTGGGATTTCCGGATCGTCTCCTTACCCCATCCTTACTTTACCTAATGATGTCTTCTGAGCAATGCTGTAAGTCGCTCTGATAATTATTGTAAATGTAAATGTGGAGAATGGCTTCATTACTTTGCTGGCTTAAATTTCTCCTGGTAGTCTGGGGATTTAATCCGATGACCTCAAAACAGGCTAATGACATGAAACCCAATTAGCCATTTTAACATTCTCGGCTTCCTGTGGGCGGCTCAGTGGCTCTCTGGTCAGATGAGTCTGGGTTTAACTTCCCAAATGGACTTTTGTGTGCACGCCCTCTTCATTCAAGAGCAGTTTCCCTCTTACAATGCACAATGGGAGTGCTTTTCTACTGACATGAGTGCAGTATCTGTCTGTTATGCTCGGGCCAATTCAGTCACCTGAAAAATTTGATGGTTTTGATGGAAACTCCTTTGCATTGCTTGGAGATGTGTAAAAATGAGTATCTACACATGAGCTCAGTCAACTGTAGCTATAGTTAACCTATCTATGTCTTTAATCTGCTGGAGATGATTGATACAAAGATTATTACAAAATCTACCACTGTGAAGATTGTAACATAAAGAGCTACATATTAGAATTAACAAGTTAAAGGTAACAGCACAAATAACTTGAACCACTTGAAAGTGTATATACAGTAAATCAAGCTGTCTCTGCATCTTTTAATTTGCCTTGTTACAGCAGCATTTTAATAATGAGGTCTTTTTTCCAAACCAATTAATTCTGCATAAGTATTATGTAGCTTCGAAACTTACAACCCCAATGAGACCGCACAGTATGGAAACATATTATTACATGATGAAAAAAACCCCAAACAAAATCCCTAGCTAATATTTGTTATAAACTCTCACTATGTCCAAGCCTCATGTCTGTTAGGATACTGATGAACTGGAAACCATTACAGATGTTTGCAGATCACTTCCCTGTGTTTGGATTGATACATGCTGAAATAAGTTTCAAAAGAAAAACAGCAGACTGGGTAGATGTGGAAGGGCTTAGCTGCCTTCAGACTGACAGTAGCCCTGGGTAAAAAAATGCAAACCTCTTATTTACTTGAATGAGGCCAGTTTGTCGGGCTCCGAAAAAAAAAATGCAGTGTCATCTGGTGAAAATTCAAACCAGGCTCCACTTTAGCTGCAACACAACGCAACATCTTCCAGCAATGGACCTTTATGGAAAAGTTATTCCTTGTGGGATCTATGATACTACAGAAAATTCAGTCAGTTTCAAAGGAGGCCAACTGTGTTTGAATCAGCATTTTGCAGCCTCCTTGTGCTATGGGAGTTTGCTTCTTAACACAGTTGTAGATTAGCATTAGCTAGCCCAATATTACTGCTGTTATCTCTGGCCGTATGGCGCCAAAATCCCTCACTGCTGCTCTCATTTTCTCTGCTGACTGCTACCTTACTCTTTCACTCCATCATCAGACCTGGAGGCTACCTGCTCAAAGTGTTTGCCCACATGGCACCTGGTACATTGTATTAGCATTGGGAGTGGGTCCAGTTTGGCTCATGGAGGTGGAGAATGGGTTGTTATCTACAGGAACAGGGACAGGAGGGTCAAGGTAGGTGTAACAGAGAGAGAGAGAGAGGAAAAACACACACAAAAAAAATATGCTCAGCTATAAATTAAACATACACACCTTCATTGAATCACACACCCTCTCCTGTGTGGTCTAGACTGGCTGGCAGCCCAGAGTCTCTGTGTGTATGAGCGTCATGCTGGCCAATTTCTACTAAAACATTTGGTGTCCAATAGAGACAAAAACAAGACAGGAAAACTAAGTGCATCAAACACAGTAAGATACAGAGTGGGAGGACAGAAAAAAGAGCAAGACAGACAGAATAAGAAAATGAAGCAGTCAGAGAAACAGAGACAGAGAGGTGGAGAGAGAGAGAGAAAAAAAGAGTGATCAAAAATAAACAGGCATGTTTTCTCCCCCCTTAGATCTTCAACCTAGTCTCTGCTGATTTCTTCTCCCACTCGCTGACAGTGAGGCTCAAAGCCCAACATCACATCAACCTCTTCAAATATTTAGACATTATTCAAGTCGTCTTCTTTTTCCCGTTTTCCCTTCGTCAGGCGGAGAGAGAGGTAGGGGGTACATTTCAGCGATTAATATTCTCACAGACTTTAGCGAACGGCAGTTAGGAAATAAAAGGCCATACACTTCCAGCTGACTGATTGGGTCATTTATCCACATCACGGGGTGATATTTCTGCTGGTTGGCTTTTTTAGATCCCCTGAATGATGAAACGACATGTGTTTGCATTCGTGTGTGTGTGCGTGCTGCCTCCTCCCTGTTTGACTCTTTGAAGGCTCAGTGTCCCATTTGCAAGAGGGCAGATGACAGCAGTCCAGAGACAGAGAGAGAGGAAATAAGTATGAGGAGAGAGAGAGAGAGTGAGAGACATAGACAGAGAGAGGGGGAGATGAGGGAGAAACCTGCTGATAGCCAGCGACAAAAGGTGAGAATGTGAGGAGAATGTGCAAACTGCTGTGGAATTAGTAATGGTTATTACGAGGGCAGTGTTGATTGATGGAACATCCTAATAGTGTGATTCTCACAATTAGGAGTAATGGATGTTACAGTAAAACAGCTACAGAGCTGAACATGAATGACTGATGCCAGTCTAAAGGCTCATTCTGCATAATTAGCCCATAGATGTGTCTTTGCAGATTGATGCTGATGGAGGATGCTGAGGTAAAAGTGAGGGCAGAACAGGCTTTTACAATAAATAGGCAAAAATTCATACAGCACGCACACAGCTGGTCCAGTTTGTGTGTTTTGACACTTTGTGTTATTAGTGTATACGGCAAGAACAGCACACAACTGGCGCACATACTGTGTTCATCTATGTCCATTGTCTGCAGCCTCTGCAGTTTTACCCTAGATAGAGAGGGAATGCTGGTAATGGTACATCAGCATGCAGCTAATGTAAGGTGAGCACATAAGTGGAAACACCTATGGCAGGTATGCTCTCATTGTCATCATCTGAACCTTTTTTGTGTGTGTGTGTGTGCAACTGGACTGTTTTTTTGAAGCTGCTACAGGCAATATTTTTTATATCAATGATGGTTTAAATCACAATGTGTGAACGGGGTTGCTTGTAGCAACAAATCCACAGAGAATTATCACCTGACTCAGCAGTTTCCCTGCTTTATGGCATCTTTTAGCCCTTTGCTAAACTGCAGACAGGTAAAGTTAGCGACGAGCTGGTGAACATTTCCCTCAGGAGTTAGCGGAGAACCAAACTAGCTCTCTAAAGCTAAAAATAGAGTGAATATTGGACATATATGAATAAAGAAACACAACTTGAAATGAATGCGCTGTGTCTGCTGGATGGAGAAAATAACTATCTGTTTGCTAACCACTTGCTAACCCCAGGTGGCGAAAAAATCAGTTTAAGGAGATTATCAGGAACTAAGGAGCCAGAGGAACTGAACTCTAGAATAAAATTATTCCTCTGGCACATTTGTGTTTGTGTTTCCAGCACATCTGTAAACAAAGATTAGGCAAATTAGTCTGATAAAGGACTAAAAAGGATTTGTTTTCTGCACGTAACAGAAACACTGATATTTGAAACAGAAACGCTGGTAAAACTTTTAGCAAATAAGGTACATTTTTCTGTTGTACACTTGCTCTGAGATCTTTGTGAGACTAGTTGGGAAGGTACTGGCAACGTTTTGTCAAACATCATATGGATACATATGACATGCAGCCACTGTTTTCAAGTGGGAATGAGTGCTGAGAGGCAGAGTCAATGGAGAGTAATAACCACAGGAGCAGGCACTTTGGTGGACAGGAAACAAAACTGTAACAGATTACAGGTAATGTTCCTGAGTTCCTAGAAAGTTTGCTGGAGAAGTTCTGCGGTGGAAATGAACAACAGGGTGTTGACAAGTGAAAGACAACAGGGAGTGCAATAGTATAAGACAGGTTTCGTAACTTTGCCACTGGAGTACAATTTCCCAGGGAATATCAGAAAGAACAGAAGCACACTAAAACTCTAGCACAGCTCAAAATACTGCTTTACACCTTTCTATCAGAAGTGTTCATTAATGCACAGCAGAGATACACAGACCCTCCTCTCTTCCTCTCTCTTTTCATCTATTGTAACACCTGCTCTGATGCTTCCCTTCTTTTGTCCCCCTCACTCTCTCTTTCGTTTCTGACTGAACTTGTTCCACTCAGGAGGAGAGAATGACAGTTTCTTCAGGAACATTGTCTAATTAAGCACCTTGAGTGAGAATGAATTACCCCCTCATCTCTCCAGCTTTCTTGTTTGGAGAGGGAACTGGCAAGTGTTGAACACAACAGCATATGGAGCGAGAGTGATGCCTTGCTGTTATTCCATATGAATAGTCTCTGCCAGGCTTAGGAAAAACTTCAGGGACATTTTATGTGTGTACCTGCCTGTGAGTGTGTTAGTGTGAGTGTCTGTTGGCTGCTCTCTTCAGGACACCGCTGTGGGTGAGGTAGAACAAGCGGCTGCATCTCCCTTCTCTTCTCTGTCTCAGCACTTGTCCCTCTCGACATGTTATTAGAACGCATGAATCTTCATTAACATTAATAGTCTCTAAAGACCTGGAGGATACACAGAAATTAATTTTAAGCTGAGCTTTCTGCTGAGTCGCCAGTTTAGACACTGGCAGCACAGTCTGGGACAGAGCAGAGAAAAAGCAGCAAAGTTGGCAAACTCAGATGCCTTCCTTCTCAGCCTCTCTGTCAACTCTGAGAGCAGGTGTTAAGTCACAAAACCACTCCAACAACTATTAGATAAAAAACAAAAACAAACAAACAACTAGGAACATCGGAACATCAGAGTGTAGCTTGTAGAGCACAAGTTCAGCCATGTCCAGTGTTCATGTCCAGTGTGCTGTGGTTTAACAGCAGTGTAGGGAGGAGATAAGCTTGGGGTGACATCTAATTGACCAATAAGTTTTTGAAGAATGGATAGCTCTGGCTAAGAGGCACTGACATGAAGGATGAGGTGACATGTGATGATCAAAACCTGGTTTGAACCCAGATCAGTGGAAACCTGCAGCTGTATTTCAAATATGTGTACATGAAAACGACAGATGAATAAGAATCAGTCCTTTTCTTGCCAAGAGCTGTATCCCTTAGTGGAAAGTAAAGCCAAATTTACTCTTGTTTTGCCTCTATTTCTATTGCTTCTTTTCTTTCTATTGAAGTTAGCATGCTAACCTCCTAGTGAATCACTGTAGTGTCCAGTCTGCCCTCAGTCCAACATGAGAGGATGAAGAGGTAGTGCTGCAGAGAGGACATATTTTAACCTCTTGTGTTGTAAACACAATAATGGCTGAAGCTCTTGGTATGTAAACAGATGTTAATACTAATGTTGGATATATAGCAAAAACTTGCATATACCACCTTTAATAAAGTACTCATTTGAATCCAAACTGAGATCTTTACCTAAACTTACCAAGTCGTTTTTGTCCTTAAACCTAACCAAACCTTAACCATAGCATTGTTCTAGAGACGCAGCTAAAGGAGCATTAACGTGTTAGTTTGGTCAGATATTCAGATGTGTTATGCTAATAGAGCTGGTACTTTGGCTTCCTCCCACTATCCAAAGACATGGAAGTTAGGTTAAATTAATAAAAGTGATTAGATTATAGTTACTAAAACGTTCAGTTAAGGTAGGGAAAATACTGTGGTTATGGCTGATAAAAATGTGAATGTTAATTGCAGGTCTGTGATAGGCTGCAAATTCCATTCCTCTCTCTCTAAAGGGCACAATACATCATTTACTGGATACTGACACTTTGGCATTAGGCATATACAGTACATAGCTGTATTGTGGGCTGCATAACTGTCCAGTGTTGATGGCCTGTTTTAACAGGGCTGTTAAAACCAGAGGATACTCAGTATGCCTACATGTTCTATACTGTGCAACTGAATGCAATATTTACCCCTACTGACTCTAAATTACAAGTAAATTACCTTCACTGGCAGCAAGAGAGGTTGTGTGCATTAAACAAAAGGGTAGACTATGAAAGCGGATGAGTTTGAGTAAGATAGTCATAGAAAGTGTGCGATAACAGATTGACAGAGGGACTGCATCTGGTGCTTTCTGAAACACTTCCTACTGCTGTTAGTCAGCTTAGTCTGCTCTCCTCCTCATTAGTCTCAGTGTGTAGGCTACACTACATCGCCTGCTGCCTGCTTCCAATCTGCAGCACTGGTGTTGCTGTTGGCGTCGACGCACTCAAAAGTCTTCATATCCGTCTGCCCCAGATTCACCCACCGTCCTCTTTGGGGGGGGAAGTTGTGTTCTACTTTGCTCTAGGTTCCCTGTAATGCTATCTTGTTTTTTGTTTTCCTGTCAAATGCAACTTACTGCTCTGCCTATGTGCATGCATGTAGTGTATTTTGTGTGTTTGAAAATGTGTGTAGCAGCAGTGAGCCTCCTGTGTGGAACAATTTGACTTGAACTGGATTTAGATGATGTGGTATATAATGGTCTCACTGCACTTTCTGAGGGCTGCAAACTTCACTGACACACTTCTCGGATTAAACTCATTGGCGTGCTCTCCTGTGTGTTCGCCTCTGCTCAACCAGCACTAGCCAGTAACAGCTGTGCAGCCTACTGGGGAATGTAGTATGTCTTTACTTTTTTTGTCAAGGAAAAAAAGTAATAAATACTAATGATTTGATGTATGGAAACAGGGCGAGGAACAGATGGGTTGTCTGAGAAGATGGATGAAATGTGAACCATTCCTAGCTGGCCTTCTCTGTGAGTTTAGGGCAGCAGGAAACACATTCCTCACAGATAACCAAGCAGCAGCCAGACACCTTGGGATTAATTAGCTACACAATCCTTTTAATACAGGCTTTTTGTTTCCAATTTGTAGATTATTTGTCCTGTTGGGAAACTGAAAGAGAGAGAGAAATAGAGAGAAACAGAGAGAGAGAGAGAGAGAGAGAGAGAGAGAGAGAGAGAGAGAGAGAGAGAGAGAGAGAGAGGAGAGAGAGAACTTATTTCCTGTGGATTAGATCATTGTTTTATTAAGCTGGTTGTTTTGTGACTACGAGTTATTGTACCCCACTGTAATTTCGCTGCTTGGAGTCAGAGTGTGTGACTGCCATCTAAGATACTTCTGTGTAAACAGAGGAAAGAAATCTTTTGATATTTAGAAGGGTACATGGGTAGGTAGACTGAGTTTTGTTTGTTCCTGTGTGTGTGTGGGTGGGGAAATAATGTGTCAGTTTGCTGCAAAGTGGAAAAGAGGAAATCTAAAAATGAGTATCTGTCTGTGCTTATGTACTTATCTTTGCGAGGACTTTGAGTTTTAGGCTTTTAAGTGAGTGTTTTTCCTGGTACTAATTTTCTTCAAGGGGGCTGATCGATGACTAAGGCTAGGTTTTAGGGTTAAGGTTAGAGTAAGGTTGGGGTTTGGCTTAGCTAGGTGGCTAAGAAATGCATTATGTCAGTGTGGGTCCTTGTAAGTTATAACATATGCGTTTGTGTGTGTGTCTTAGTGTCTGTGTAAAGGTCTCTTAGCTGAAAGATCTCTAACTTCACAGAAGCATCCCACAAACACCCAGACGGACACACACACACATGCATGCACGCATGCACGCACGCACGCACACACACACACACACACACACACACACACACACATACAGTCACTGCAAAACAGCAGATGCACTGACACAAACGCACTCACACAGCGACGCACACACACAGAAACACACTCACAGACCGTGACAAAGCCTCCTGCGGTGCTCCAGAGATGAGAGGCACAAAAAGATGCAAGAAGTGCAGGGAGTGACAGCAGAAAGGTAGGGAAAGAAAAGAGAGAAAAAAAGAGAGGCAACATAAAACAGAGGTGTCTATAATAGCGGAATAGCAAAGTAACAAATCCACACTCTCGCTCGTACACATTATGTCGTTTTTCTCCCTAGAAAGACTGAGGAGGAAACGAATTGCAGAGTGAATGATAGATAAAGAGACAGACTGGTGGAAAGAAGCTGATGAGAAGAGGGCTGCTAATACTTTCTACGCCACTTTTCACTTCAGTTGGGCTGAGGGAGAATTGGCTTGTGCTGCTGCTGATTAGGCAGCAAACCCAAAAAACAGCAGGACAGACTCAACAGTCAGTTTCACTGCTGGGATGAGATGAGAGTGACAACAACTGACTGGTGTCTTTGTTACTCTAATCACAACTGACTATTCTTTTAGACAAATATCCAATCATTACTGATACAGAGCTGTTGAAAAAACAACTGCAAAAGGATGCATTCAGTTGTTTTGCACGGCACTACAAAAACAGCACTGATTCTTAAAATAATACAAGGACTGCTGAAAACCTTTGCTGTTGACAGAAAATGATGATTCATCTATAAACTCTTGGGATTCAAAGTGTGTTAGAAGCAAAAAACAGACCTCGTCAACAATGACGACAACAGGAACTTGCTAAAAATGTAACTATAATTGTAAAAATTTCAGAATAAGTAGCCATTTCCTCCTCTCTCCCACTACATTCACTGGAGGACTTCAGCCCCGTCAACTTACTATTACTGACTCTCAGATGGGATCACCATGGTAACAGGCCAGAGGGAGCCAGCAGCAGGCCGGATCTACCCAGCATCCACCTAGGCTGTTAGCTCACAAAGCATCCACCTGAACATGCACAAACACACACACACACACACACACTCGAGCCTACACAGCAAATGAGATAGAGAGAACTGGACCACTTTAGCGAGACAGAGACCAATTGGATGACATTTAAATGGATGAAAGCCTCGGTGGAACGAATGAGTTCATTTCCACCATTCATGTTGCAGTTCAGACCTCCCTCTGGATATCAAACTGAGATCACGCTGAAATGGCAGAGCAACGCCTGTTGCGAATTGTACTTTTCACAGCTGAATCCTTATATTTCTGCGAGAGATAAAAGCGACAGGAAAACAGAGACTTTAGATTTACACAATCAGACCTGCTGCTTCCAATCAGCCATGAAGGCAGCAAACGCAGCAGGAAAGGAAACATACGCACAGCTCCAGTGCATGTCAAACAAGAAGCACACGGTTGTGATGTGCGCGTGTGTTTTGGGAAAAAAAACTGACTATAGCATATGCATGCAGTACTGAAGACTGGCAAAATCTGAATTTGTGAGATTCTTAAAGATCGATTAAGTGTTTCTACATCTCACACTTAAATGACTAACCTTGATTTAAAGATGCCACTTTTTCACTGCTTCTTTTTTGTTTGATTATTTATTCATGATCTGCACCACAGGAAGGGCATGAATAATAAGGAGTCAACCATAACCATTGGGAAATCACAAAAAGCAGTTACCAAAGTAAAATTTGCTGTGCTGTAGAGATCAAATAGGGCAGTGAAGAGTTAACACTGTAAGATTAAAAGAGCACTGCAGCAATTTCTATGAAGTTGGTGGACTTGCAAGAGGCAGATAAAAAAAAAAAGAAGATCTAAAGTGAAGCAGCCAAGGCTGAGATTTCCTGATTTTTAGTCCAAATATGGGACAAGCTCCGAAATCACTGGATCCTACAGTTCCCATTAATGTAACATAGCATCTTTTGTTATACCATCCATGCCTGGTAATTTCTGTCATCTTTCAAACTCCATTTGTCAGTTTGTAATCAAGGCTTTCTTTTTTAAAAAAATTGTTATTGCTGTTGCTGCAAGCTGCGATAACCCTGATGACATCACTATGATATTATCAGGTTATCTCTCAGACTTGAGAGCCACGAAAGACAGGTGTGTTACCCTTTTAATTGTGAAAAAAAAAAAAAATTAACAAAAAGTAGGACCAGTGCTGTAAGTAGTTCTACCAGCCGGTGATTTTCATTTCTTTTAGAGAAATTTTAGGGTCTGAGTCTGAGAAAATGGACATCCTTCTGTGTCCCAGAAATTTCTTTCCCTTTTTCCTGTCAATCACCTCAAATATACACCAGACCATGGTAGTGTCCACACCTCCCATGTTGGAACGACTACATTTAAGATTTAAGATGTTACAACAGAGATATAAACAAAAGCATAAATTGGATGAGAAAAGGAGAAGCTTTTCCATCAGTCAACTCAAGCAGAAATGTGGCGATATACCAAACTGCTGTAGTTCATCCAAAGAGTCAGTACACATGCAGTGAAGTGCAAACAAAATTTGGAGCTTAGTTTTTTATTCTGCTAACATGTAATTTTCCTCTGTTATATCCCATTTCTAGTTTCTAGTTTCTAGTTTCTACAACATTTAAAATTTCCTGCTTTATTCTACTTTTCTCTGCCATCGCTCTCTTCTCTCTCTCCACTCTGTATCGATTGCTCTGCCCCCTGAGTCCCACATCCGACCAGACCAAAGCAGTAAAAAGCAGAGCGAGACGCTGGAAGCCAGACACAAGGAAAAAGGGACAGGTATTCAAAGCCACAATGTTTCTGAGAGATGAGGTCAAAGGTTGGCCTGGGCCAGTGGAACTTGGCTTTATACGGTTTGTGTAATTTAGTCCAGATTTCTGACCTTCACTCCACCTCCCTCTTGTTCTTTTGCTCACCTTCTCTTAAAAAAAATCTCACACTCTCTCCATCTCTCCAGCCACGGTTCTTTTGTTTTCATTCTTTAAAATTTAATTGTGCTATTTTAAATCTGGTGTTTTAGGAGATGTACAGTTTGCATTATTCAGATGTCACATTGTTAACTAGAACAGGAGCTCCAAACTCACATTTATTTCATTCCCTGTACATTTACTGCAGGGGGTTCTAAAACTCTGACACTGTGGGCTACCCCCCAGGTAACTGAGACAACTGCTCCCCCTCAACACCCTCTGTCTTTATGTCTTTGCCCATAATTGATTATATTTGGCAAACACTTTCCATTAAAAGTATACCAAGGTAAAAATTAACAGTTAATGTTAATGTCTACAGTGAATGTAGAGACAACTGTCGGTGGATTACTTTGATACTAAAGAAAACTTGACAAACAAAATGTGATGATTCTTGAGCAAGTACTGGAATTTTAAGGAGCTACTTTCATCTGTGATTTCAAAGCTGATTCATAGATGTTTATTCACATTGGACATGGGAGATAATGATGATCTTTGGAAAGTGTAAGTCACGTTGAATCTAAAAATATGCGTATCATGTCTCTGTGCTCAGATGTGACTGAGTTATGATTCCAAGAAATAGTATACATTTTTAATTTTGCAAATTGATGCTCACATCTCCTCTGTGCCTCCCTTTCACTCCGCCCACTCCACCCTAGGGAAGTATGTCTCACAGTTTGATAACCTCTGCTTTATTTCATATTTAAATGTCATTATTTAAGCCTTTTATTTAATAAAAAAAACACTCAGACAGACTTAGATGATTTCTGTAGTCTGTAGTTTTAGTAGCTTCATTGTTTTTTTTCCTCAGCTGTCATAAAACCTTGTTTGCTCTAGCCTGCAGTGATCAGCATCTCCTTATACGGCAGGAAACATAAACCATCTTGGCTGCTTTGGGATACAATGTGAGTGAAAATCAGATTAAACTGTTCAGGTTCTTTCAGGGTGTTTTGCTGCTAAAATGCGTGAAAAAAAACCCAAACGATGAACCCTAATATACACAACAGCTGTGGGTATTCCTCAGTGTTGTTTTGCAATGACATGTCGGCCATGTTTTCATGTAACATGCAGTTTGTGAACAGCCTCCTTCACATCCCCCCTCTCACAGGGGAATTCCTGTAATGAGAGAAACCAGCTGGACGCAGGTGTTCTGTATAAAACCGATACATTATTCCACAGGGCTTCCCTCTCTCTCTCTCTCTCTCTTTCTCCTCCTCCTCCTCCACCTCTTTGTCTACATTCACATTCTCATTCTCCTCTGTCTCTGTTTACACATCCTCATTAACTCCATCTCTCTCTGTCTCCCTGTTTTCTCCCCACCTCTGTCTCCAGACCCTGATCTCTTAGAGCCATCTTATTCTCCTGTACTGCATCCTCATACTTATCTCCCTCCCCCCTCTTCATCTTCATTCTGTTTCCTCCACATGCTCCTCCACTCTCACATCACCTTGCTTCTCCACCGTCTTTGTCTCATCTGTCTCACTCTTCACCGCTTTGTCCTAATTCTTTATCCTTTTTTGCCATGTCCTCTTTCTGCACTTTTTTCTCCTCCATCAATATACTTCTTGCGCTACTCTTCCCTTCTTCTCCACTCTGTCTTCACCAACTACACAGCCCATTTTGAAGTGAGTCAGTGAATAAGATGAGAAAGCTGTGCTTCCTTCCACATTGTTACCTTTCTCGCAAGTAGCTCCTCCGTAGCTGGGCAGACACAGACACACAAAGGAGTTGATCTCATCAATGCAGGTTCCTCCATTCTGGCATGGATTAGACTGGCAGTCATCAATGTCTGGAGGGAGGGAGAGGGGGAGAGAAAAAGACATGGGGTGACTTAGGTTAGATACACACACGCACACACACACTCAAGCAGCACTTTTCAAACGGTTACTTTTTAAAGTACCTGCCACAGCTTGTTACTGAACAAACCCCTGAGAGATCAAAACTTTTGGAGAGATTAGAGGTGTTTCTGAGAAAGTTATAATTAAAGTGAATTGATTGAGCTTCATCAGTGATCGGTTTGGGATGCACTGAAGCGCATGATGCTAATTGCAATGTGTTTGCAGGACGTGCCGCACTTCTGCTGTCAAACCTGAGCGGCGAGAGCGAGGGAGAGCATGGTGCGACGAGGAGGCTGGAGAGAGAGAGACATAGAGATGAGAGGGAGGAGGACTTTCAGTTGGATGAGCTTCCATCTTCAGCATCAACACTAACGGTCTTGCTAGTAGCTACAAAAACTGAGAGCAAGTCCATTTTATTGTGGGTGAAAATGACCGAAACGATGCACATCACCCCTTTAGATGTAATGTCAAAATCAAGTCTAAACATGCAAATCAACCCACACACACACATATTTTGCAGAAGCGTTGCAGGGGTGAGAGTTCTCATTCGGTTGAAAAATGGTGACTGTATTTCTCTGGCTGATCTGAGCCTGGGGGCAAAATCATTAAAACTGCAGCTGGTATCCCACAATCCTCTGCCATCACAACAACTGTGCGAGTCCCTGGGGCCTTGGCAAGAGGTCATGCGAGGGGAGGAGAGGGGGCTGAAGAAGAGGGAGTCAGGTGAAAGTCTAAAGAGTTAGGGGAAGATGTGGGGGATTGAGAAATGCTGAAAAACATGGAGGAGAACAGAGCGATGAAGGAGAGGTGATGAAAACAAGGGTGGTGGTGGGTGGAGGGGGGGAGAAAGACAGAGGAGAGGTGATATGATGCTCTGAGTCTGGGAAGTTGGCAAGTTTCAAGGTTGGATTACAGGGGCTTTGCAGGCAGACAGTGTTTGGGGTGGAAGAGTCTGTTTGGATAAAACAGCGTGACAGCTTCATTGCCGGTGCCCTGCTTTGGGCTGGCTGATATCAAAAGCTGAATTTGATGCAGGGGGTAGAGGAGTCGGAATGAAATGGCATTTGTGTTGGTTTAGTGTATCGGCGTATATCCATGTATATAACTGTCTCTATCTGGCTGACTCATGATGGGATGGAAAAATAAGAATGTTAACAGCGAAGAAAATAACAAAGCAGGCAGAGCAAGAGAGAAAACATCTCCCACACCAAGTAAGATAACAATGAGTTTAAAGTCTAGTTAAGTTAATCTGACACAATTTTCAGGAACAGCAACAACAGCAGCTTTAAAGGGCCACTCAACTGTTTTTGGAGTTGTGATGTCATCGGGGTTAACTTGGCTTTGGCCTCGGACTGAGATGTATTAACTGAAAGTGTACTTTAAAACTGGAGGTGTGGGAGTGTAGGAGGATTGCACTATGGGAATTGTAGGTTTTCAGTATTTTTGGAGTCTGACCCATACAAGGGAGTCAGGATATCTCAACCTCTGATTTTTTATTATGAGCCTTAGTGTCATTTGAGAGATTGCTTGAGCTTCAATTAACCACTGAGACTCTACATTACTCTGGAAGATAATCGGCCAGTCGTGGGCATCTGCTGCCATCTAACATGAGGCCCGAGACTGCTGAGATACTTGATCACGCAGAGAGGCCACACTGAGTTAACAGTGTAAGATGGTGTGGTGTTGAAGTTAAAGAACAAACAGCAGCATTTTCGTCTAACTGGGCATTGAGTCATCGAAACTTGAGAAAATTACACTGCCTGCAGCAGCCAAGGTGTGATGAGATAAATGTGTAAATTATTTTTTCTGTCATGAAAATACAGTACCTCTCTTATTACTGCTATGTTTTAAATGCAGAAAAGACAGGATTTCAACAAACATGTGAAACCCTATAATTCCTGGATCGTAAATCTGCTGCAGTTAATAGATACAGCTGGACAAAATGAATGGTGTGAATGATATGACTCTAAAATAGGTTATTTAATATGACTACATGAGTACAGATCCCTGAATGAAACTCTGTGGTGTAATTGAAATATGCTGTATGATGAATGATAAACACCGAAAATATCCCTTCCCTTGCACTCACTGTGAACCAACAGATGAGCAGGTTGTCAGCACAGCTGTTTGGAAAAGAAAAAAAAAAGCTACTGGGCCTAATATGAGCCAGCATCTGGCCTCATTAAGTGCTATAGCACAGGGGTAAAGAGTCAAACAACCCCTTGGATTTTAGGAGCAGTGGGGTCAATAAAATACAGCACTGAACATCAGCTATTAGAGGGGCTGCAGCAGGCAGGTAGCTGTTATTATCTGTGATAAGAACCAACATGGTGGCACTACAGGTACTAGTACGTGGTGTAGACTGACCTTTATTTCTTCAAGTCACGGACGTCTGAAGAAATTTAAATACAAATGTGGCTGTGCTTTAGAAAACTTGTATTCAGAAAGAAAGTTAATCATAAGTGTAACTTCTAAAGATAAGCATTTTCATTTTCTCATAACCAATTTAATGGCCTTGGGAAAAAGTTCACAATTTTTTAATGAGATTTTTTCCAGACCCCCTGAGAACTTGATGAGATGGAGTTCTTGATCAGCAGCTAAAGGAAACAACATAGTAGATGTGGATTGAAGCATTGTAGGCATCACTCATGTTTGCTGGTCTTTGTATAGAAAAATAACCATTACACTAAATCATGAAAAGCAAAGCTGGGACAATAAGTAGCCCGTCTGATATATCACTTTATATTTACAGCTTTTTTCAATGGTAGAATGTCACGCACAGAACAATGTTGTGATCCTTATCATCCTTATCAATGTTTGTTTATGTTATGTATTCATGTAAAAAATGAATATATACTGATATATTAAGGTTTTGTTCTATTTTAAAATTAAGTCTCAAAAGCCAATCCTTTTTGTGGCTTTTGTGCTCAAACCTTCAGGGGAGATGTATTGATTGATGAACTTTACCTTAGAAAAGAAGTATAATAAATTATAAAGAAGGTAAGAGCACTTTAAGAAGCCATTTATGCAAAATTTACACTTTATTGCACTACTGATGTTACAGCAGTGATGTGCAATTGTCACAACAACAACAGCATCATCATTATCATCATCATCATCATCTCCACATATTTTATTCACATTTTTTAAGGTAAAATGTTACACTGAGAAGACATTCATTTAATTTATTATTCAATATTATTACATTTAAGAAAGAAAATTTAAGAGATTTTTTTTATCAAACATCTTTATGTTATGTTTTTATTTGAAAATCTAGTATTAATTTAGCTGCAACTAAAACATGCATCTGGAACAATATGACCTGATCTCAGAGTCTACCTATTATAGTTTTACGTTTCTCACACTATTTCCAGGGTCAAGAATTAAAGATCCCCCCACTTGAGTAGAGGGGGAGTTTAATTTGCATGTTTAAGCTGAATAACTGGCTTTCATAAAAAATATATCATTAGCACCGCACCATATGGCAGCGACAACACATTGTTCCCCAGTATCTATCAGTGTCTACCTCCCTCTCCTCTCCTCAAACAGAGCGATGAGGGCCACAGCGCAGCAGGCCATGTCTACTCAAAGTCCACTCAATGTCCACTCGGCCCAACTGGCTTAATGAGAGAACCATCAAACTTAAGCAGGTGGCAGTGTGTGTGACTGTATTTGTGCATTTGTATGTGTGTCCATCACTCTCTCTGGCTCACTCTCCGGTACAACAAAATCAGGCCTGGGCACTAGTATAGTCTCCAGGGAGTCGAGGAGAGCAGTGCTCCACTTATCTGCTGGCAGAGAAATGGATGGGGGGGATAAGCAGGTGCCAGCCACTGTGGTAATTGCTGGGTGCATCTAACACACCAGTGATGCTACCAGATTCTCTTTGAGCCAACATTATTCATTTGAATCTGTCAGGAAAGGCAGTAAATGAATGTGAAAAGTTGATGGGGCTAACGTAATGGCAGAGGAGATACAAATATGAAGTTGAGGTTTAAATGTGGTTCATCGCTGATTGAAAAATACATAGTTCAGATGGGCATGTTTGATTGCAGGATAAGTATGTAACCTGCTCTTGTTTATCCCCGCGCTCTCTGAGGAGAGCTGGCGAGTTCGAGGACGGAGGATGGGGAAATGGAGACAGGAGAGAGGAATATGGGGGAGGATAGTGAGAAAGCGGCCAGACAAACCGGGGGTGGTGTCGGTTGACAGAATATCTGGAGGCTTACTGCAGGCATGTGTCGAAACCAGAATATGAATAATTGAAAAGGGACAGAGAAAGACACAGGGAGACAGAGGGAAGGGAAGAGACAGAGAGCAAACAGAAAACAGGTGAGAGGAGGCCTTGGGCCAGCCTCGCCCCATTTCCCTTTTGGGATTATTTGTCAGGCTCAGTAGATCAGATTAAATTCTTATTACCTCTGTTCTTGACCAAACCTATGACTAGTCTAAGATCAACTCGGACGCTCTTGTCCTTCTGTTTTTGACTCTGCCACCTCTGGAGTGTCTTTTTCTGCTTTACAACAGTGAGATTTATGCTTTCAATTCTTGCCCCAGCCACGGCATTTGTGAATGTTGAGGCCAAATAAAAAGTAAACAGCTCTTTCTTCATTTTATAAATGAAACCTCAACTGCAATCAGCAATTTCATGGCTATGAATCCTTGTGGGTTTAGCCAGGAAGAGTCCCACAGAGAAAGAGTCCACTCAGAGGGTAATAAAGGCACGGAGAGAGAAATCGATATTTCAGCCAGGGACTGGCATGCATTTAAACACGGTATATTATTTCAGTGGTCTAGTAACTATGCCGTAAAAAGTATGAGATGGTTACAAGAGAGGGAATATCCCATTCTGTAACTTTCTGCTGCCATGCTGTATTGTTAGATAGGAAATAATTTTTGAAAAGGTCAAACTCAACTCCACAGGTTTCTAACATTTCAAACTCCACATTAGAAACAGTCTATTTTACTTTTAATAACTGAGGAGTGAAGAACATCCTGTACTTAAATAATGAGGCAGAATCTGGGCTAATAGTGTCGAATTTTCCAGAGGCTTCTTCATCTCCAGATAAAAGCTATTGAGTTTAAATCACACATGAGGACTCTAAGTGAGTACAAGAGAGTCCGGAGCGCTTTACAGATTAATTAAAAGCGCGTACTGGACACAAATGACAACATCAATGCTCTTTAAATGGATTTGATGTTGTTGGTAGTTTCTTTCGTCAGATCACTGTCAGTCCAATCTAATCAAACCACACAGTACAGTGCTGATGGAGCAATCAGCTGATTTATGAGTGAACTTTGATCGTTCCTTATTTAGTCGTGAACATTTTACACTGTAGAGAAATTTGAAGGTTTCAGCGTCTTTAACTCCCTCTAAACATGTTGTTATTGATGACCTGCACTGGTTTAAGCTCTCACCTTGATGCAGTGATGTAGACGTGTACTCCAGGGTGTGTCAGTACATTGTGGCATCACTAATGGAGTGTGTTTACTAATGAAAAAGAGCACACCTTTGACTGCACCCAACCTTTCTTTTCAGTCTGGTAATTTGTGTTTGTGTTCAGTCTGTTTTATGTTATTGTACAGGATAATAAAAGATTATTACTATTAAGTGCTTAAGACATTTCTTCAAATTAAACAAAGTATCTTAGCTTTAAAGTTTGTATTTACAGTAATATTTAAAGGAACTGTCATTACATACTTTGAATGTTTTTTAAATTCATACTATTTCTGTCTCCAGAGCTGTAGAGTCTGATCTGTGATGGCATGTTGTTACTTTGAAAATATATTAGTCTTACTACTTGTCTTTTTGCTATTACTATTGTTACTATCATAATAATTATTTTTTTTAGCTATCATTATCATTACTAATACCACTTTACATTAATTCTATATGGAATCTGCATTATGCTATGTTGTCTGTTCCCTGTTCTCTCCTACTTTCTTCCTTCCACATCTCTCTCTCCTTCTCACCACTGTTGAGATGCGCACATAGTTCAGTCCTGCTTGAGTTTCTGCTCTTAAGAGTTCTTGCACTGTTGCCGTACTTCTCACAGTGAATTGTTGGTCTCTTTTTGTAAATATAATAATATATAGAGTATTATATCTGGACATGCTCTTTATTGAAAAGCTCTGTACTGAAACGTGCCCTGAGATAACTTTTGTTGTGATTTGGCACTATATAAATGAAACAGACTTGATTTGACATTATGAGACCATGTCTGTGAAAATAGGTCAATATACAGATACCAGGAACATGTTGTTATTAATATAGGTATTTGGTTGCAGAGAGAAAGCCTTTTTTAGTTCTCTGATCAACAGCATAAAATGTCTCTTTTCTTATCTGTTCTCCTCTTTTTATTAAAATGAACTGAATGCCATCTGACTTCTTTTGGTCATCTTTTTGATTGTGTACCAGTGAGTTGTTTTGCAAATTCCCTATTCTCTACTTCGAACACTCATAAATATTCACCCACAACATCAAATAAAAGTAAATGTCAAGGCAAGAAGCATTTGAGATATTTTTTACTTGACATTTGTTGGCTTTGACACAAAAATAGCTACAATTTCCTCTGCGTCAGTCTTAAGAGGTTCATTCTGAATGTGATTTTAAGTGATTGCTATTCATGTGTTTAGGTGTTTCGCTACGCAGATGCAGTGCAGTGGACAGGGAGTAAAGATACTGGCTGCCCAATTTGAATACCAAAATTACTGCAAACATCTATTGAGAGGGTCAAGATTGCAGCCATTTGCCTGTCAACCTAATGACTGTCTGAAAGAGTGGAGCAGTGAAATTCAGTAAGGCAAATTTTTGTGTAGCAATTTAACATTTGAGGGAAACTTCTAAAGGAGTGAGACTGATGTTTCTGTAAAATGTCTCAGGCACAATTGCTTTGGCAATTGTGAATAACCAGAACAGAAATTGCTTCATTAAGTGTTGAGATGAAGTAGACAGCAACAATGAAAGTTGAAGAGTCAGAAAATGGTTTAGGAAAAGGAATTAATGTAGAAAATCTGCATGGTCAGACCGTATCAGACAATGATAGAAAGAGTCCAGACAGGAATTAAAGACACTATTGTACACACATTCACAGTGTGGTGTGTTTCTGGGCACAAATAGCATCAGAACTCTGTTGATTTATTATGCAAGTACACATGTATAGACACACAAGCAGAGGGTGGAAGGTGAGCAAAGAAAATCCAATTATACTTTGTATATAATCCATTCACACCAAACTCCTGTCGGTGGCAGGCATGGACATTTGAAAGCCAGCCAGTTTGTCCTAACAGAGACGAACGGCACATTTTTCTCTGTAGACTAAATGCCAGCCGTGCAGATCAAACAGCAGTCTGATCAATTACACAGAGAACCTTTGAACCAGTAAATGCCACCCAGAGACTTCACATCTGACAGGGTGGTATGGAGGGCATGAAGGGACAATATTAATGCGACAGTGGAGGACTTTTTTTGTCAGCTACAAAACACACACACATACACACACACACACACTCCCAATCACTCTATCTGTGACACACACCCATACAGAAACACACTCTAACAAACACACTGGGTGCCAGTCTGTCCCGTTATCAACCAACAGCAGTGACAGATCTCGTCACCCTTTTTACATTCTCCTAATTGCCTCCAAACCACAGCCGACATTATGTAAAAATAAATTGACATGACATCCTGTAAAATGGAGGCTTTGAAATGGAAATGTTTGTCAGACAAAGGTTTCCGCTGAAAGGCTCTTTGTGTTTGTCATCTTTCATTGTGCAAGACCCCGGATGATTGACTTTCTTTAGCTAGCTGAGGGGCATTGACATTTCCATGCCCTTCTACAAAGATGGATACCTTTCTATTGAACCAGAGCTCGTTCAAACAGCATGCCCACTCAATGGACCATTTTGTGTTGTGTCAATAACTATAATGTTGCTGTGTGTGTACAGCAGCATTAATGAGTATGAGCGTACAATGACTTTCTGTGTGTTGATGTGAATGTACAGTATATATCTGTTTGTGTGAATAATATGTGTGTGAACACAGTTTCAAAACCATAGTGACTGAGTATCTATTCTTGTGTCTGTGTGTGTGTGTTTGTGTGTTTTTAAAGACTGGATAGCTGCATTTTGGTTACCTTTGGCAACAATACCATTAAAGCTGCACTAATCAATATTTTCACATTAACAGTGGATCAAATGGCACCATGTAATCAGAAGGTGGCTGCTTTTAGTGACAAACCCACCAAGAATTATCACCCGATTCGACAGCTCACCTCAGCTCATGTAGACTGTAGAAGTGTCTTTAAGATCCTTGTTTTGGTTTTCTGGGCCACAACTTAACTGTTTTGGTTCACTCTCACTGCTCTCATCAACTTTGTTTCCAACCTCAGCAGGCTGCTGTTTTCAGCTAAAACCTTCTGATAAACTCAAATCAGACAAAGTTAACAACAAGATAGAGAACATAGTGGATCATTTAGTAGTTTATGAGCCAGATATTTCCCTCAGGAGTTGGTTGCCCTCCTTTTTGCCCTTTTGGTAGGAGACTCCTGTCAAAAGGACAAAAAAGAGAGTAAATATTGGCCTTGCATTCATCAGGTGTCTAGACACATGACACATGAAATGAATGCTAATGTTGTTCCATAATTACTGGATGTGATTAACAATGAAATGACAGTGGAGAAACATGGCGGAGAAACATAACAGCAATATTAGGCTGCTTTAAACTTAATACTGCAACTGCAACTACTAATGTAGGGATAAACATGTGGCATCTTCCTGCACAAGTCTATCCCTACATTCACAAAGCTTAGTAGTAAAATCTGTAAAACCTACAGGTTCAAGCAGTATTAAAGTAAGCATCATGAAAGTATGCAGTTCTGGTAGGAGTGAAGCAGTTGAATAATAATACAAGAGATCTTGGACTTCTGCCCTGCCCCTAAATGAGTTTACTTTGCTGATGTTGAGGTGTTGGGAGTAGCACATCAGGGAATATTTGAGAAGAAAAAAGTTCGACAGGTGTTCATTTTAAGCCTTTACATTAAAAAATACCGACCATATTTTGTGTAGTATCTAAAATGCTTGGATTGCAGTATGAAGGCTTAGGGAATAAAACGATTCACTGAAAAGATGTGTAAGCTGGGGAACATGGGTTTCTAGCCCATAATAATTAAGGGATTACTGTGCGGTTAGTATAGGATTATTATATCACTAGAGTAGATACTGTATATTGGTCCTCTAAGAGGGCTACACGTCCCCTAATGTTCCCCTTAATCTCAAAGATACTTGAAAATGATTGTTGAACGTGAGTTCAGCCTTAATAAGGAGGCTCTATAAGGAAAAGAAATCCTTCAAAATTTTACCATTTCACCATACTGGATCTCCAGTGTAAACATGGCATCAGTACCTTTAAATAAACTTTTTTGAGGAAATCTAATGTTGATGTTTAGAAAAGTTAACAAATTACAGTATGTTTATCGAAATGTATGTAAGTGATATGCTAATAAATGTAGATAATACATGCAGTGCAAACTTGTAAGTTGAAAAACAATCTCATCTCAAGGTCGATTTTGTAGCTGTTCATGCCACATGATCTTCTTCTTTACCAGTTGTGAAAGCCCCTGAACAGCTACCAAGTGGACCTTGTGGTGAGACTGTTTTGTCTACTGCTGTTTCCAAGGTCTAGAATAAACTTTCAGTCTCAACTTTTAAGCCAACACAGATGAGAAATTTGCTTAGTGCTCAAACAAAAATTTAAACATTTACAATTTCATGACCAGTGGAGAAACATCTGTGGGTGAAGATCATGTGATATGATTGAAAACTGCACACCACCTGCTAAATGGTTGTCATATTTTTTGTCAACTCAAGTTGTAGAATGAACTTTAACTTTTACAATGTTTACAAGTATAGTTATAGCAAGTTTATTAGGTATATATGGTAGAATTGTCTGTTTAATCTACTAGACAACATGTGTAATAGGTATCAGTACTGTATACACACTGTACCTGTGGGTCTAACACTTTTAAATGTGTTGAGCTGAGCTGTGTGTGTATGTGTGTGCTAGCAATATACTGAGGAGTCCTGGGTCTTCAGCTGTGTTTGGGTGCGGGTGGATTACAAAGGGATCAGGATCAGCAGGGAGAGGAGGAAACAGACAGACTATACAGCAGCTCTGGTACAGCCCAAGGCTCTGCGCTGCTCTCCAGAGAGCTCAGTGCAATGCTGATCAACCTATCAGAGGATCCACAGTCTGGAGAAAAGTCCTTCATCCTGGGGTTTCTGGTGAAAACAGAGAAATTTTTTCTTCCCTTCTACTCGACTAAGATGTTAGGATGAACAGGGATATGTAACCTCACTGCTAGCCCCAGACGCAATTACATCTTGGAGCCAAGACCGTGTGCTGAGAGCCACACGCAGCCAACGATCTAAATCGTTGGGGTTTACAAGATTTCCTTGCGCATCGAGGGGAAGCAAGCAAAGTGAGCCTAAAACCTGCCTTGTAGACATTTCCAAAAAATCACACCGCAACATGAAATATGAAAACAGCAAAAGGTTCATATCTTAATTTATGTGCTGCACTGTGAAAATGTGAATGTGTCATTGGCGTGCGTGTGGATGCGTGTGCCCACAGTATGTTTCAGACAGGTCCTTGCTTTGGTTGACAGCGCTGCTGCAACATTCATAACAGCCCTGGGAAAATGTAATGAGGTAAAGTGTCACAACATCTCACATCGCTCTGCTAGCCTTCAGTTCTGACAGTCTGAGTCTGTTCACTGATGCTGTGTGTGCGTGTGTGTGTGTGTGTATCCACTGGCTCCATCTTCAGTATCTGTTTATATTTTGTGTGGGAGGGGGCCAGTGGCCAGGAAAAAGAAGCCAGGGACAGGAGAAGCCGTGCAAGCTGCCACAGTGCCACCAGTATCATACTGCCACACTCTATTTCTATCTCCTCACAGAAGGGAACTTTAAAATGACAGAAAATGCAGAATAGATCCAGAGAATCATCAGTATATACATAGATGTGCCCTTCTTTATTTAATTTCACTTCCGTTTTCTTCTCTTTATCTCCTTCCTATAGTCATTTCCCCATTCTCCTCCCTCTCTCATTGCCTACCATACTTCTTTTTCATTAGTCACTTCTGAGTCTCTTCACCTTCTATTTTCACTCCCTCCCTCTGGACATCTCTAAATGGCAAGTTTATCCTCCCCCGCCCTCTGGGTCCTACCAGGCTAATTTCCTTTGAGTCAGGAGGGTTTACAGGTGTCCCTTTAGGGCTCCTGGTGTGAGAAGCAGCAACGTCCCCCTGGGCCCATGTGGGGTTTGGCCTGTTCCTTGACAACTTTATCTGCCTGAAACACTCAGGATGTGATCATTAACACACCTCACCTCAGCTTGAAGAAGATACACACCCAACTCTTGCTTATATTGTTTCCATCCTTCCATCTGCTGCTCCCTCCTTCCTTTTCTTTCTCACAGTTTGTTCCATTTCTCCATCTTTCATTTGTCTTCATTCTTTTTTTTCCTTTGTTTCATTTTTAATCTCCTGACATCATTCTTTCTACTCCGTCTTCCTCCCTCCTTCATACTTTGTTACTATCTTTCCCCTTTCTTTCCCTTTTACCTTCCATCATTCTAGCTGCCCTATGCTCTTTCCTTCCCTCCTTCCCTCCTTCCTCATTTCCTTCTCTCTCAGTCCTTACTTCTGTGAGTGTGCACGCTTAAAAAATACAATAACTCTACTCTTAAAGTAGAGCAGATCCCTAGGGGGGTGAATGACAGGCTATTCTCTGCCTCCTGTCGCTATTTCTGACATACTTAAAGAGGAAATAGTAGAGTGAAATTATCTGTTTTTTCCTTAGTGCTGTCACAATCAATTAATCACTGACAGTGACATTATATAAAGGATGTGTTTCTGAGTGGAGGGAGCTCTGATGTTGAATCTTTAAATCCATTTCAGAAAAGAAATGGCCTGTGCACCAAACAAACAACCCCTGGTAAATCTTAAAGAAGAATTTATCGCTATTTTTCAACTAATTTGTGTTTGACAGTCAGTCAGGCCTGGTCAAGGACTTTATCCTCTCAGTCATCTTTGCTCTGTCTCCTTCTCTTTCATGGTTTCTTGGTTCATCTCTCGCTGTCTCACTCTTGACTTCAGCTATTTTTTTCTACATCTCTGGCTGCTACCATGGAGATAAGAAAAAAAAAAACCACTGCATTATTGGTTAGGTCACCACCACAGTGTTTGTGTAGGCTACATACACTGTTACTATAATATAATACTGTTTTTATTTCTTCATTCACAAAGAAGACATATGACTTTAGGACAATTTTAGGAGACTACAGCCTGTATTTCTAAGCCCATTATATTAAAAAGGTAAGTTTTTAACAAGCAAGTTGTTGTGGTGCTTCCAGGGTTGCTTTAAGCCAGAGTCAGAGATAAGTCCACTCCTAGACTTGGCAAATGCTCTGTAGGAAAACTGACCAATTTAGCTCAAGATATTACATTAGTGGTGTATTTGACATCAGTTAATACTATCTGAATATAATCATGGCATTCAAAATGCCATAAATGCTGCATGCTTGTGGTAATAACAACAAACATACCGCGTAACTTCTTTACTGTTGCTGCTTTAGCTAACGTTAGCCAACCTTAGCTTCACAGACTTACAGAACAGAGACTGCTTCACAGCCCTGAATCCTGGAGAGCTAAATTGAGAGTTTTTAACTTTATCCTGTAAGCTTAAAACAACATGATGTGCTTAAAAGTTTCATTAACACAGTCTTATGCTTCACCAACTCACAGAATTAATGATAATTAGCTCCAGCTGAGTACATTTGGCTTAAGCTATCACTTGCCACATAAAGTTGTGATTTATTTAAATTACATCTTGCAGATTGTGATTTTGATGAAAATCTGAATAATCATTCAGCCCTACTATTCTTGTAAACATACAAAAGTTATATTTACATTCTTGAGGTCTAACAAAAATATTGAGTTTCTCTACAGATATCTGGAAACTGTTTTTTAAAATGTCTTAAATCATGCATCATTTACATCCATGTTTTCCATACAGTGTTCTTCTTCTGCCACTAACTGTCAGTCAGAGGAATAATGTGAAAGTAATGGTGGATATCATAGTAACACTGTTTAATTGTGCTAATAGTGGTCAAAAACTCCATAGGGTCCTTATATGATTAGGATTTATTAAATGAATATAGTCTGATATGCATACAGTATGTATGCATATGGCTGCAGGAGAGTGTGTGCTTGTGTTTTTTTGTTTGTGTGCTAACCTCATATGAATGTAGCACATATGATCCATATTTATCATATTTCTACTCTACGATATATATGTTTGTGTCCAAGTGTGCCAGTATTTGTGTGTCATTGTGTGAGTGTTTCTAGCGCTGATAAACTCCTCCCTCGTGTGAAACCGAGTTCCTGGTCTTCATGGGAAATCAATTTGTCCTGTTTTCTACGTGGCCAGCTTTTATATGCTTCACTTCCTCCTACAGCTGTCACCTAGTGTATACAGAGTCATTGCCTCCATTCATCCAGCACAAGACACACACAGGCATACATACACGGACACACACATGCTGAGCTCAATCAAACACATATCAGCCACACGCATGCATATTCATTCACTGTACCTAACACTTCAGTTGACGAGTAAATTACAAGGAGAAGTGGTAAAGACAAGGCAACTCAAGGTGGCAAGTGTGTGAATGTATGTGTGTGTATAGATTGGAAAAAAAGGAAAATTGTGTGTGTGTGAATGTGTGTTGGGCAAAGAGAGTGAAAAAGAGATAAAGAAAGAGAGGTGAGTCCTGGCAACTTGGCCAGCAGCTCATTAATCTGCAGGTGTGTTTATACCAAAGAGATACCGCATGCAGCACTCACACACACACACACACACACACACACACACATTTACACACTGAGAGCACCGCAGCTCATTCTCATTCAACTCTGCAGCCAGTATGTCCTTTGTTTCTCATTGTCCTGAGGAGTTTGGAGAGGAAAGAGTGTCCACACTGATTGAAAACCGGGAAATTACACCATCTTTTATCTAGTGTGAACTACATTCTAGTGTGTTTGAATGCACACTTAGTGCACACCTGCAGGTGTTTGAGGTTTTATCTGTGAGGTTGCGTGTGCATATGTTTGATGCACAGTTTTAGTTTTTTTGAATCACAACTAAATTTGTTCATTTTTCAGACTGCATTTGTCTATGCTGACCAGTTTACGTGTGTGTACGTGTGTCTCTTGTTGTGTGTCTTTTGTGTATGCATGTGTCTATGTATCATTGCCTGAATCAGCTCCAATCAGGCCCGACTGGTGGTGTTGGCAGGATTCGGGGTAAAACTATGTGGTGGTGGTGAGGGTGGCGGTGGTCGTGGGGGGTGGTGCAGCCAATCATTGTGCTGATTGAGGAATCCAGTGGCGTGGATGAATTAATGAGGCATGTGAATACAGGCTGAGCCAGCCAATCATAGCCCTTTAAGAGCTCCTCTGCTGCCGACAAACTGTGACAAACTGCTGGTCATCAATCACACACAAGACACATACTCCGCCATTTGCACGCTCACTATCCTGTTCAGCCTCATGCGTGGTTCACCTGAGTCACTGTGCTGAGTCATTTGTTGTTATACCACTGCCAGACTGCTGTAGCTGCTTTGGAAGAATAAAAGAAAATCTATTAAATAAATAAAATAAATTTTAAGTAACCATAAAATGTTTTATACTCTCATTCTTTGATGTTGGTATTTCACAGTCCTTGGTTTAAGTGGTGAAGTACTCTATGTTTGTTTGTTTCATGCATAATTATTTAACCCTCTGCTCACCATATCATTTTTATATGTCAGTGTTGTCATATATGAGCATGTGACCATCTTTATAGTGCTAGCGCTAACCTGAGGTAATTATCATGTTCAGGAGCAAGAGATGAAAATCTGTCACATGCATCCATTTTGATGTGGGTGGCTATCTCTTGCTCTTAATGCTCCATCTGCTGAAATTGACATTCTGGACATACATTTATTGGCTTTCTTGACAAGAGTTAGATAAAAAGATTGATGCCACTCTCAAGTCTGTATGGAAATTTTTCTTTAAGCTGCTTGTTGAACTGTCTGCTTAGTTTCCATCTACAGATTTAGGTCTTTGCTTCATCTGCACTTATTCTGAAAAATGATTTTGGCCACACAGCTGGACTCTGAGCTACTGCTTCAGAAATAATTCTCTGGAAGAAACCACCGCAGCTGTGATGGTTGCTTGGTAGCGTTAATGAGGTTCAGAGGAGGCGTCTTTGTCTAAGTACACACAAACATGAACAAACACCAGGTTCCTGGAGGTGCAGTGTTTTGTCAGGAAAAGGAAATATGTTTTGATATAAATTCCAGTATTCAGCTCTAATATGTCTGTGTTGTTGTACTGTATGTGAGCTATCACATTGTTCATCATTATGCGAATCATCATTTTCTAATGGTGCATTGTTTCACCCCTGTGGCCAGCGCTGGATGCAACATTGCAGGAGAAACAGAGGCCAAAAAATAGCAGTAAAACTCCACAACATATTGACCTAACTGCTAGAACTTGGAGGATTTGGAGCCAAACACATAAATCCATTCCATCATTAATGAAGGAATGAATGGGATGTCCTGAGGGGAGCAGCATGGCAGCACTGGCCCTTTCCATCTGTCTTCCTCCACATACCCTTGCAACTCACTGAGAATCTATCTGTCTGCTGGTTTCTTTCTTTATTTGTTTCTTGGTCCTGCGCTTTTGGTTAAAACTCTTTGCTTTATCGCATACAACAGCTCTAGTTCCAAGCACAGTGATTTCACTCTCTGCCTTAGTTCACCCCAAATTGCCAGATTCTTGGGGATCTGCTGACAAATATCTCGACAGCCTGCGTGTATCTACAATAAAACATCCATTATCCTCAGCCGCAGCCTGTCCCTCTTATTTACCCCTGTCGACTTTGACCTCATCGCTCAGATCTGTGGACACACTGGTAAGGGTGGGTTAGGGGCCGGTGATATTAATAGCCTCAACCTCATGAATCTTTCAGGCTCAATCATATGAGCTGATGTGAGAAGAGTGGGATCCCAGAGGGTGAGTTAGCTAATACAGCTCCTGCAGGGGCGTTTCTCTCGGCCCCTTTAGACATGAGTTATGCATTAACTCTTCATATAGTCTTGAGCACATATTGGTTTAATATAAGATGGGCCCAAACAGGTGTGTGTGTGTGTGTGTGTGTGTGTGTGTGTGTGTGTGTGTGAGGCCAGATCTGTGTGAGAGGAGGAGAAAAGAGGTAAAAAGTAGAATATATTTTGTGAACACCCTTGTGAGCATATTTGGGAATTCGAGTGAATGAGCGTGTGAGCTTGAATAAGTTTCATTTTATGCATGAGTACAGAGGCATTTCTGTATGAATAATTGTATTGGCCTTTGACAGGAAAATACAGAGCAAGAGAGAGCGAGAGAAAGAGACAGAAGAGCGGAGCCAGTGAGAGAGAGAGAGAAGGAGGAGGAGGGGAGGAGAGAGGTTAGGGGTTGTGGGGGAGTGAGGAAGTGTGGCAGGAAATGAAATGTGTTATTTGGGAGAAATGCTGGGGGGCTACAGGCTTGTTTTCACCCCAATCTCTGCACTGCGGAGCAATTTCAATACAGTGCTATACCGCAGGTCTTGCCAAAGAGCAACGTGCTGGAGGGGAGGAAGACAGGAGGGCAGGGAGATGGAGTGGGCAGGAGAGAGGAAAGAAAAATGAGAAAGGGGGTGATAGAAGGGGGACAAAGAAAATTAGAGAGGAAGGAGAAATGGAGGATTAATAAAAGAACAGGAGGAAAAAAAAGAAGAAAGGGGTTGAAAGAGCAGCAACAGGTGATGAAGATATAAAGATGCTGTAAGAGAAATAAATGCAAGGAAAAGAAAAATCATGTTTGATTAAAAAAGTGCAGGGGAGGGATGGGAGAGAAGGCTCAGATCTAATCACCATGATTGGAAATGAAGCCAGAGAGTGTTGAGAGGTGCAAAATTTAAATAAGGGGGGGGGACAAAAACAAATAAAAAACATCAGGTGTGCTTTCTGTTAAGCAACTCGAGGACATTACTGTGTGCCCTGATATTGAAGACGATGTCGCCATTCAATTTATTTTGCTGAAATTGACCTGGGACGTCTTCAAACCACCTGTGAATCTGACTGAATGTTACTGTAGTTTCTCAGATAGTTATGGGACTGTGTAGGGGTGCTTGCCTTTGTCACATATTGTGTGTTGTGCCCACCTGCACAACATTGTTTCTGATCGATTTGCTTGTGGGGTTAATAGAGAGGAGAAATAGAAGAGTAATGCTGATCAGGAGGATAAGGAGGAAAAAGAAAAAAGCGACACAGCCCCCAGAGCGTGTCACTGCGGCCAAATCGTTGAGCCTCTCCAAAGCAGCTCAGGTACCGTTATCTCCTCTAATTCATCATGCAAACGAGAGAGAAAATGGAGGAAGGGAATCCACACTGGGCCATGGGGAAGATGGATAGAGAGGAAGAGGGACAAGGGTTGAAAGACAGGAAGAGAGAACAGTGTGATCAGAGTAATTTCCTCCTTTTAACAGGGTCATTCACCGTCTTGACCCCACAACACATTCTGCATTTGAAATCCAAATGGCACACTTCAACTACCAGATATTAGCTTAGATACTGCTGTGAAAAGGCATGAACACTGTGTCTGTCTCTAGTTGTTAGGCTGATCCAGATGCATAGGAATGTCTCTCGACTCCAAATTATTTACCTGCCTGCTCTCTTTCTTTCTCCTGACTGACTGACTGACTGATGGGCTGATTGGGGTCTTTCTAAAGACCAGAAATAATTGCCCCAACTCCTGCTCCATTTAGAGTCACCATTATTTGCTGACCTGTGTTCAGCGATCGACCGAGGCAGGTTAATGCTTTTCCTCCACAACAAACCGCATTTGAACAAAACAGAAATAGCTGCAGCTGTCAAAAAGAGTGAGATTTCATTTTTAGAGTCCACAAAGGAATAAAAAAGACACATGATATAAATGGAAAACAAGGATGTATCTCAACCTTTAAAACAACCACTCAATGCTGGCGACCTCATTGCTCTGTAAGCAGGCTCTTGAATCTAAACAAACAAAAAATATTGTACTTAAACCCATTTTTAACCCTGTCGTATAAAAATATATCTGTTGACACAGGCTTTAAGAAAAGGAAGTGTGTGGGTATCCATGTCCCCTCATTCATTTAACTGACATGTCAATAATGTGTTGACAGCAGCTGCACAGGACAGTAAAGAAAAAGTGAAAAGTCAAGTAATTGACAAAACAATCTCAACTCGAAGTCCACTTAACCTGCTTGTTCTGATGCTTTTGACTGTATTAGTCATCAGCAGATGGATGTTTTTCAGTTGCCACTGAACTGTAGACATTCATGACATCACATTCATTCACGCATGCTGGAAAGCAATTAAGCTGGCCTTGAGTTGAGACCGTTTTCTTATCTGATGTGTCTGAAGTCATCTGTAGAGCTACAGTACGTAGACTGACAGTGTAACTTGAAACAGTGAGATGTGACATAGCAGGAAAAACAGAGGTGTAACAGTAACTTATCTGATGAGTTTGTTCCATTGGCAGTGAGCCAGTTATGCAGAACACCACGGCCCTGGTACTGGTCCACTTAAATCATTTATGTTATTAGATACACTTCTCTTCATCACTAAAAACATTTGTTGAATAGAGCATGCTGTACTCAAGAAGAAATGTGTGACATGTTTTCATTTTTATGCATTTGCATTGAAGCTCAAACTGGTCGGCGCCTCGCAGTGTGTTAACACCTGTGCCAGTCAAAACAGTGACTGTGAGAAAGGCCTGATTACTGGCATATTGGTCAATCTTCTAATGAAAGAACAGTGTGTCTTTTTTACAGCAGACATTTTAACTTGTCATATTACGAAAAGCACAGTTGTTAATAACAACATCAACAATTTTCTATGTTTACCTCAATCACCCTTGGTGATTCTGACATGTAACAAAGAAGAGGACCTCTATTTTAAGTTAACTATGAGAAAGAAATATACACTTTGTCTTGGTTACACGCTGTTAGTTCTGTTTCTTAATGTTAATGCACTATGTGCTTTTGCATACTAAATGGGTTGTTTGATCTGAATTTGAAAAGCAATTTTGTAGAATATATAAAACCTGCAGAGTTTATTTTGGAAGATTTTGAGTGTTTCTTTGACTGTGTTGCACAGCTCGATTGATCTCCAGTCCACTTAGAGGCCCTGCACACCCACACTGGTGTTTATACTCTGGATGATTGGACTTCTGCTTAGGTTCAAGTTGGGTGAAGCTATTGTATGTTGAAAATGACATTATATCTTCCAGGTACGATTAATTAGGAAACAAGTTCTATATACTAACATGAAAGATAAAATTGTTAGATGTCCCAAAACTAAATGAGACAGCAAACACAGTCTGTACATGCTCACACAGTCCTGAGGAAGATGATGGTGAGCCTTTATTTTATTTACCTGCATGTCACTGCACTACATTTTTGTGTAAACCACAAGAAGGATTAGAGACATTAACTGACGGAGATATTATTTTATCTGTACATAATCAGCAGAGTGAAATCCCCCATCCACCAGTTCTTTTTTTCCCCTTGTTTGTTTTGGACTATATTTTATTCTCTCATATCTGTGAACAAATGTTCATTCCAGCTGTGGTGAAGGAAAATATAATTCATTATTGTATCTCAGCACATAGCCATCAAACTGACAGGCTGTGTTGTGCCTCATTAATCACTTATTCTGCTGCAGGATCCAGACTTTACCAACTGGTTCTATGATCAAAGGGATAGTGCAACCTAGAGCTTTGATTTCTGACGTGGGTGTTGCACATTACTGTTCATGTGTCTTTACTGACACCTTTGGATGAGTTACGATGAATGGAAGGAATACAGATGATGAGAAGAATTTTCTAAAGGCGAGGACCTGGAGTGCTGAGATGTCCACACCAGCTTCTCTCTCTCTCTCTCTCTCTCTCTCTCTCTCTCTCACTTTCCCTCATAAATATTAACTACAGACCCACAGTAGAAACACAAGCCATCAATAATGCAGCTCCCCAAAATGCTTCTTCCCAAATAATTGCAGCTATAAGCCAAGTCCTGGAGACAGCCTCTAAGGTGTGCCGCAGCTGTGGTGCCATTGCCTCATTTTGACTAAATAATCATTTCACATGGAGAGCAGAAGCAGTACAGGGGACACTGGTTAATATGCCTCTCTGGCTGTAACAGGGCTGTGGTGGCTGTATCTACACTTGTTTAGAACTGGAGGAGAAAGAAAGAGTCCTGCAATAAGCTTCTCAGCTAAAAATGATGAACTGACGGGAGTGAGAGGTGTGGGTGTGAAATGGAGTACAGAGATTAAGGCATACGTTCCTTACGGCCTAATTTCTCTAGTGTTGTGTTGGTTAAATTGTGGTCAAGCATTTGCTGTTACAGGCAATTAACCTTTTTGCCTTTGGCTGTAATTAATATTAAAAGCACCAGATATGCAGCTGTTTAGCAACATAATCAACATCGCAACACTTTAGTAACACCGGCAAAGGCAATTAAACACTCCTGAGAGAAGAAAGCTGAAGGAAAGACACCCGAGTGCAGAACTAATCAGTAAATAACAAATATTTTATGAATGTGCTTCTCTCAACATTTAGGCTGAAATGTCAGAATTTATTCCACTCATCTCTAAAGACCATTAAGTTTTGCCTACCTCAATAAAAAGCCCAAACCAAATTGACTGCAACAAATCATTACATGTGTGTGTAAGTCATGCAGTTGTCACAATTTATTGATCTGACTCTAGAACCTTGATTGATCTCCAATGGTGTTAATGCACAGACACACCTAAATGTTGCATAATATGTTCTTTTGGTTAGAAGCATCAAAGGCTATTGATAATCAGACCAAGGACAATATGCCTCTTTTGACCCTTGACCCCTGATCTATGACCTTTTCCCATAAGTAATGAGCCTTAAAACCTCAGCTCAGCCTGTTGTCTCTGTATGCATGAATATGGAACACACACTGAGCATGGGAAATGGGACTAGTACAGAATTCAATGTGCTCTGCAGGATTTTCTAATTCTAATAGGAAATACTGATGGGACATCTTGTTTTATATGTCTTTACGTCTTGATCCTCAACGTGAATTCCCTCAAATAAACATAACATATTTAATCAGAAAAACTGAATGATTGGTTTGCCCCAAGGCCTTAAATACAGTTTTAAATGCCCACATTACACCACAAAACAGTGCAGCATATGACTGTAATCTAATATTTACTATGGCTAAACCCACGATTCTTTGGCCAGGGCCCAGAATCAATGTGCCAGACTGAACACTGTCAACAACAACTCTGCACCAACTGCAATGTTTTCAAGCTCAGTCAAACCCTGTGGGGGTTAAGCTGTTGTTAAATTTCCACAAGTTTCATTCAGAGTGAGAAAGTCACTTTGATATTTTTCTGCCAATGTCGCATCTACTTCTTCTTTTCTTTATTTTTCTGTCTTCCCTCATGCACGGCAGCATGTGTCGCTGCTCCAGCACTTTAATCAGCTACTCCACCCCTCACTGAGCTCATAGCTCCTCTGTGGCCCATGTGTCCTTGCATGTCTCTGTCTCATACACACACACACACACACACACACACACACACCACACACACACACCACACACACACACAAACGGACAGACCCACACACATGTAAAACAGAACACAGCCATTTTCTGACAGCCACATCCTCCCATCACACAGCTGAGTGGAAGGATGAGATGCCTACTACTCTTGGGGCAGAAGGTGAAAACACACACTCACACAGAAACACACACACATAGTTGAGCACATACAGCACATATTCAACGGTCTCTGTCACAACTGACTGACTTGCAGCATATGGATATTCCCTGTTCGCTTTCAGACAGGGAGCTTGATCCAAAACTACTGGACCTGACAGCAAAGCTCCTCTTGGCTTCCAGTGACACTGAGATTGAATCCAGAGTGCTTCTAAAAAATAAGGAAATAAAGCCTGCAGAGGGAAACTTGTACATATGCTAAATGTTATCCCAGCATATGCCTGTCTCGCTTTCCCTTATGCCACAGTGACACAGCGTCTGCCTACAGCTGCTGACCTCTGAGGTTTCCCTCGCTCAGACCCGACCGGGCAGTAACTCACCGATCTCGCAGCTCTCCCCAGAGAAGCCCTGAGGACAGTAGCAGCTATAGCCGTCACCCTCCTGCAGGCAGCTCCCTCCGTGGAGACAGGGGTTGGTCTGGCATGGGTTATTCTCCACTGCAAAGAGAGGCAGAGAAATAAAGAGTGGAGGAGGGTTAACTGACAAATGTGAATATATAATTTATTTTCTACAGAGAAGGAGCATTACGAAAGTGCCTGCAATGTTGACAAACTATGACAGGCAATGAGCCAGCATTATGCCCCTCTCGTTATCCTTACCCAACGCATCCTCTTGCTGCTGTCTGACAGAGACAGAGGAAGAGTAGAGTGGGCAGACAGTGCATAGATTCATCCCTGTCTCTATGACTTTCTACAAGGTGACAGATTGGCTGTTGTTGCGTCTGTCATGCCCCTGTTTATCATGAGTGATGCTCGCCAGGCGAAGGACAATGTGCTGAGTCGACCCCCCTCCTGCCTCTCCTGCCTCTCATCCCAGGTCCTACTCACGAGCCAAGGTCCTCATAAATTAGCTGATGATCACCCAGTCATGCATACTGGTGTGCACCTATTTTTATGGCACATTACTGCGTTGCAGAGGAGGTAATAAACACATTTTACGTTGCTGCCTCTTCCTGGGAAATGTTATGGCGGATGAACGGTGGATATTGAGAAGATTAAGTCATAATTATTGCTCTTATATTTTAGGATGGGGGGGGGGGGGGGGGGGGTGACAAGGACGGTTAGAGCGCAGAGCGGGCATCAGGATTTTTTATTCTGAGTGCAAAGAAGGACTGTGGGGAACTGGCTAGATTAAGTGTCTTTTTATTATCCAATCCTGATAGGACTGCAGCCCCTGACACAATCTGTCAGGCCATCTAATACACTGCATCTTCTCCATAATAACACCCAGACTCACTTAATCATGTATGAGCAGAGAGATGCTTTGCAGAACACAGAGTGCAGTTCCCCTGAAAGTCTGGGAACACTGTCATTTATGTGTATGTGTGTGTGTGTGTGTGTGTTTGTGAGTGTTTGTGCATGTGTGTTCATGTGCAGGCATATGTGAGTGTATTTCTAGATGTTTGTTTGACCCTGACTCATTGCATGCTGGTGAGATATAACATGAGCGTGTGTTCAATTTCCTGTGAAACAGGGTGATAGACTCCCACCGTTGCAGAGAGGCTGCAGCTGATACACTGGAAAAGGGAGATGATGGAAAGGCTGCCTTTGAAAATACATAAAAGTGATTCGCTGAATGAGAAAAACCATTAGAGACAGGCTCATTTCTTAAATCAACAGCAGGGAGAGAAAAAAAAAAACACTACAATGTACGTGATTTGAAAACATACATTGCCTAAAGGTTAATGATGTACTGATGGAGAGGCTAAAATCCTGTAAGTGCTGAGTAGTGCATGACACGTAAAAGAAAAAACACACAGTGAATATGGTCAATGTGAGCGCCTGGTTGGGTCTAAAAATGTCAGGTAATGGAGGAGAGGAAATGGAGGAAAGAGGTGAAGTGGAAGGAGCTGTTAAGAGTCATTATCCATCCATCCATCCATCCTTCCATCCATTCATCCGTCAGGGGTGAAAGTAAGTTGGTATGATATGGAATTGACACTTAGTCCCTGTGCAAAATATCAGCAGGCATGTAGCAAACTTACACCTCTTACTTTGACACTGAATCAGCAGAGAGTCAATAACGTTTCACAATTCAGCCATCAAACTACAGCAGAAATACATACTAAGAGATGAATTTTTCATGGTAAATTATCACTGCTGGGGAGCAGCAATGTACACGTTGTGAGGCTACCACCTTCCATTTGCATTTGGGTGGAGAGAGTTTTCAAACTCCTGATGTTTCTAGTAGCGAGCTATATTTTCTGCAGAACCACATCAATTTGTGTTTCTTCTCACCTTAACCTCAGCCCAAGCTTATCACTAACCTCAGTCTGTTGACTTCTGTGATGTCTAACTATCAACTCAACCTGCGCCGTAACCCCAAGGAGGGAAAGGAAACAATATGGTGAGTACTATTTGAGGGAAGGGAACACGCTTTGTCTTTGTGCTTCTTTCTGTTGATCTCCAGCTGCAGTCTCAAAGAGCCGTGCCACGTCATGCACCTTCACCCTTAAACTGATTGATGTATACGTATTAGCGTACACATTGCTGTTTAAACTGACTCAACATACAAACTGAAATTTAGCTAAATTTAACATTTCCTGGTTGCTGTGTAATGTAACCATGTGCCATTCCTTTATTCGTGAAGTGTAGGAAGGTTTACTGTACTGGTCTAACAATCAGAATAATTTTGTTATTACACCACAAAATACTGAGTGCATTTATTTATTTCATTACTTAGCAGAAGATATGCTTTGTTGTGTCGTGCTTCATTCTTTGACTAGCTTGTAGTGTACCTTCAACAAAAGTGTAGTGTTCGTGTAGCCTAACTACTTCTAATGAAGAGTAGCTTTTGGGCTTCACTAACTAGTCAATTTCAAAGGAGCTTCCCCAGCAATTAGGATAAATCATGATATTAATCTGTTTCTAACACCATAGAAAGTAACAAAGCGATGTGACTTTCACTGTTTATTATAATTGCTGGCTGTGTGTTGTTAAAGCACACTCAAATTACTGTTTTGCTGTTGCCACAATGTCACAACTTGACTATGCACTGCACTCTACTGTCGCATCAAACAAGGGCAGATAAAAGCATGTCACCAACAGTGTTTTCATGAGGGAAATAGGTGGCAGGGGGAGATTAGCATAATTCTGCTTTCACTGCTGCTGTCCACAGCAATTCTTCAGGTAAATTAGGTGATGTGATGTGAAAAGCCATTTTGACTCAAACTTGGACTATGCTCGCTCAGGTGACATATAAAAAAATGTTAATATGCTGCATTTTTGTACAGTATGCTTTTCAAGGCCGTTTGTGTATCTCTTTTATATAAAAATGCTTACAGTACCTTCAATTCCAAGTGCTCAGCTCCTCTAATCCAGTGTGAAATTCTGTGCTTTTGTTGAAAGATCAAGGTGACATTTTATGAAAAAGTTATGAGTTAGTTGAAATAGTATGAATGTGTGTCTGTGTCATTTGAAATACTACATACATACATACATACATACGTAAGACATGATTTAGAGAAAGAAACAGCTGACCAAATTCAGCTAAAAGGTAGCTAGCTTCGCAGAGTAACATAAGTACTGTCTCTGAATATCTAACACAGACAAGAAAGCAGAAGGAACTGACTTTGTAGATACTGCAGTTTCATCTTGTGTGAATGATTCTTTTGTAAAATAATCAGCCTAAAAAGGATACTGAAGTCTGTCATGCAGTTTTCTAGCCAGCATGAAAACATTAAATCCTTTTTTTCTAAACTTGACTCTTTCTGTTGTTACAGCTCCACATCTCATTTTAGGTGAAAGGTGCCCATCATTTTGCTATTTGAAAAGCTGCCAATTTGTGAAGGTCAAGAGCATTGTGCTTGCTTAATACAGTATATACGGTGTGTTGATTGAGCAGCGCTGAAGCATCATGGCTCTCTCCCTGTTTACAGGTGTTTGCCATTAAAATTGCTTGTGTTTAAAAGCCCAAGGCAAAACTGAGAGGGGATTTTTATTATTACCATGTAAGATTTTCAAAAATGATATTCAAAAATGCAGTGTGTAAAACTGTTTGGTGATAACAGTAACCTGAGGCAGAAATAAAACTAAATACACACAGCAGGTTTGTTGTGTTTAAAAGCAGATAAAGCTATATAACAGAGGTGGAAGAATCCTGGGAAAGACAATGAGACAATGGAAACAATAATGACCACACAGTGGACCCTTTTCACAGCAAACATTTTGGCATGTGAGAGCAGGAGGTACACAAATGTTACATTATATATGACCATATTCTATTTTGGTGAGCTACTTCCAGGGTGCTGGTATCGGACATGTTGGCTCACTGTCATGGCTTACTGGGACACTTGATGGAACTGGGCCATTGTTAATGAAATTCATATAACTTGTGCTTTTCCTACTAAAATATGACATGTCAAAATGACATGTGGTGAGAAAGGTCCTTTAGGCAGTACACCCATGCTGGCAGCTCTATCAGTGAGGCTGTACTTAGACACAGTGTTACTTTGAGCTAAATGCTAACATTAGGATGCTAACAATGCCAATGCTGACACAACATGTATAATGTTGTCACCATCTTAGCTTGTTCATGTGCTAGTTTACACCAGCCACAAAGTACTGCTGAGGCTGATGAGAATCAGCAGTTATGCAAGTATTAAGTCAGTAAACAAAATACTGGACAATTAAAATTGACCTGATGATGGTACTGGAGGAAAAATCAGGGGATCGCCAGAGTTTTTAGAATTTATCCTCTAGGGACCGTGAGTGTAAGAATCTCATGGTAATCCATCCAGTAATTACTGAGATACTTTGGTGTTGACTGATTGAATTTGCTGAATGGCTAAAAACAACAAGCTGTGGACTTCATGATGGTCAACCAGTTAAGTACATAATCTTATTAGTAATGCATGGCATTGATCAACCTGAGCTTATTCACAACAGCAACTCAGAGCTTAATACTTTTAAGTTGTTTGCAACACTGCTGACGAGTGTTAAAAGCTGCAGTTGTCAATGAATGATAACCTGGGGCCATGTTCAGCCCAGATTCATCCTTTATTCATCTGAATGGGGACGCATGCATTCCTGGTATACTACAGAGTATTATGAATGCAGTATTTCTGCTGTATTTCAGTTGGCGTCATAATGACTTTCCAAAGTCATAAAATCCTGTCTGTGAGTGTTACAAGCCACTGAGCTGTTTTTTGGCACCTATTAAGTTTTTAAAAACATAAACTAGTTCCTCCAACTGGACTTCCTGGATCGTGTTTAATTGTCTAACTAGTATATAGAAAACAAGCCCTCACCAAAGCAGAAATGTAAAAGCAAAAATCAGATATGCTGAGGTAAAGATCAAACTGCCTGAGGTAATAGTTCTTACATGAGGTTGAGAACATCTCACAACATACCTCTACAAAGAGCTCTACAAATCCCTCCCAAAGCATTCATCTGCCTAAGTCACATTTGTGCTGCTAAAGATAAGTCTGATATTTAAGTATCTCTGCATGCAGTTATGGTATTAAATCACAGCCATACAAAAGGCTCTTCACTCTGAATCATAGCCCAGATGTGAAAAAGGCAGTGATGCATGCAGCGTAACTGACAGCTATGTCATCAAGTAGCCTTAGTAAGGACGTCCTCGGGTGCCAAAAGGTGAACTTATCATGACCATTCTCCCAGTCAATCACACCACAGGGAGTAACACTGGAGCTCCAGTCTCTGTTGATATCTGCGTTAATACTGTGCACTGATTTTCTTTGCTATCGTGAAAAATGAGAGTGACACATCTTAAAAACGAATCCATAAACTCTCCAGGCTTTAAGTGGATGGCATCACCAACTGTTCAGAAAAACTGGAACAAAGCTAGAGCGTGACAGCTGTGTTTGTTCATGTGTGGGGCCATGCATGCGTTTAATGCATTAAAAACCTTAAAAGTGTATTCCTATTGGTCCATTTTTCTCCACAAAAGAAACAGTTTATTGACATAATTCGACCAGTTCTGGAAAAATTGCCATAACAACGTGTTGAAAAGGACTTTTTCTCAGCTACCATCCACCAGCGCTAATAAATGTTGGCTGTGCTGTCTGCAGTAATACAGACAAAGTGCTGGGCTGTAGCAGAAAAGGACATTGATCCAATCTGCAGACAATTAGTAACGACTTATTACACACAAATGAGACTGTGCTCTTCACCATCTGTCCACAAACAGTAGCCTACACACTTAGCTGTAACATCATATGTACAGCATACATATGTTTTCTGTGCAGTTACGTATTTGGTGACCACAGTAACATCTCAGTCCAAAGATATGCTTTTTCATGAATGGATGAATCAGCCCTTAACATGTACTTTAAAATGAGATGTGACCAGTTTAACATTCACATCGGGGCTGTTATTTCTATGGATGACATTTTGCTGTTAATTAGGAATGTTTGTGTGTATATATGTGTGTGTGTGTGCATGCACATTAACTAAAAATCAGTATGCAAGTGAGAAAAAAAAGCATGCGAGAGACAAAGACAGAGGAAGGTGAGAGAGAGAGAGAGAGACCCTGGTTCATGGAAAAGAGGGAAGGAGAGGATACAAATTAAAATTTAGTATAGAGTAGTACACGTGTAAGAGGAAGAGATGGACTGAGAATGAGAGAGAGAAAATGTCAGCTAGGGAGGGACAGAAAGTCACAGAGGGAGCTATCATACATTTCCTCCTCTCTTAATGCTTGCTGCTAGCTTATGATTAATTACACGCTGGTCTTAAAATAGGTCGCCTCTTCCATCCCCACTGTGCATCTTTTCCTCTTCTGCATAAAAGACAGAAAGAAAAAGAGAAGGAGAGGAAGCTAGAGTCCGAAAAGAGAGGAGGGAGGGGAGAGATGATCTGTGTAGAAACACAGGGTAGGGATAAACACAACGTGGAGATATGCAGAAATGAGGGCTGAGGTTTGTGGTGTGGTGCAAATGCATACTCACAGTATCAAGTAGATAATTGTGTTCTGAACAGATACCGTAACTTCTCTTCATTCCCAATGCGAAATATCTTGAAATATGTTCTTGTGTGTGACATTTTCCTGCTCTGTGGGGTCATCTTAAGTTTTCCTCTAAGCCCCTCAGGAGAGAGATTATCTTAGCGTTGTGGCTTATTTGGGAATCTACTCCCCGATGTCAACTCATACATACCCCCTGGATTTAGAATGGGCCATAAAAGAGGATTGCGATAGCGGAAATGTCTTGAAGTGTGGAGCTGAGTGGTTAGCAAATTCATCTGAATGGACGCCTGCAGAAAAGGTTGTGCTGACAGAAACACTGAACTCTGCACGAGTAAACGTGCAACACACAAGTCCACTCATGGCAAAACTGCACACACACGCACTTCCATTTACTGTATATACACCTGCTTATCACCCGCCGCGTTGCTGCGCTTAGACTCAGTGAACCTTGTAATAGCTTTGCTGAGACAGAGATCATGCCTTGGCCTGTTCAAGAGTTCCCCTTCTATGAGCGTGATAAGCCATCACCTGGGCCCAGCAAGAGCTGCCCCGTTAAAATTTAATGCCACAGTACATCCCTAAAAGGTACAGAGGCACACAGAGCAGTTAGAGCCGTATGGACGGCTGCACTTGACTGCAAAGTGTGGGCTTGAATACAGTCGTTGTCGTCATCACTGTAATGCCTCTATGAGTCTGTGGGGTGAAATATTCAAACTGTCACTTGCATGGTGGCTACAGTGAACGTGTGTTTAATGCATTTAGTGATGATGTAGAGCAAGAGAGGACATTCATTATGTATCAGTCAAAGTGGCTCTGCTTGTGCTGAATGTCACCTAAACCAGGCTCAACAACACAGCGCCCACATCTGCATGCAGCAAACCTGTATTGAGACTTTTCTGCAGATAATAGAACATAATAACATGAAATGGGACTGAAATGATATTAGATAATTCTGGTTTATTACTGCTAGGGTCTTATTTTCATACATTTAGCTATCACATCTACCCAATATATTTCTACTGAAACCTGGAAACAGTGGCATTGCAACAGCAGAATCCAACAAAGGAAATTAATAAATGGCAAGATGACTGATCATACATGAATTCAGTCATTCACCGCACAGTTTGCACGCACAACTATAGCAAGTGCAATAGGTCGGTACTGGGCCAGGAAGTTGTACAGTTAATGTTTTGATGTTTACACTGAAGAACATGGCTATAAACCTTTCCGTTTGCTTTTCAGAGTGAGTGATTAACCATGTTAATGTTAAGCATGAGAATGATGGCCACAGAAAAGTGTTAAACAACATGAACTATTCCATGAGGAAAATTACACCCATACTAAACTTAAACCAGGTGAAGCAAAACTAATAACTTGCTGCGATGACTTTTTTGGCCAGAATCTACTGTGATGTGAATAATCTGTGTGACCTGTATGATTCCAAGTTTCCACCTCTCCCCTGATGGGATGGACAGAGGCTGACAGGTTCACAGGTAGGATATATATCAACGTGTCCCCCAGACAGGCGAGTCACTCACTGCAGATGAGCTACAATTACTGCCATGGCAAGCTGAATACACACCAGGGGAAATATGAAACCTATTTCTGCTGAAATATAGATAACACTTCTCTCTAGCACAGAGATGCAGAGCCCAATACAGTCTCAGATTACTTTGAAGTGATTGATTTACAGAGGTGAGCTACACGAGGGCGGAAAGAGGGGGTGGGGTGGGTGGGGGAAGAGTGGAGAAAGAGATGGAGATAGACAGAGGTTACGTTTACTTGTCGGTGGAGCTGCCCCGGTTTGGGCTGATGATGATGTCAATGTCTGTGGAGTCCGACAATCTAATGTGAGCAGGGGCTGACTGTCTGCTGTGTGGAGTATTACACCAAACTCTCCAGGTCTCTACAGGTCGCTGAGGTCATACACACACAACGGGGAGGGTCAGTGCACCTTGCCTCCCTGAAACCAGGCTTCCACCTCTCCCTTTTATCCCACTGCACCAACTGTCAGTCTGAACCTGTGGAAAGCAAGATACATCTGCGGGAGTCACTAGGTTAATAATGGGACAGCAAAGAGGAAAAATGTGTTCTCTTGTGTGACATTTTTTTTCCTCATTTACTTTTTATTGTAACAGGGACCTCTTTTGAGAAAAGGGGTCGCAAGCCAGTACACAACCGGTCTAAACCATGAAGAAACTCACAGTGAGCTGAAAAAGGCCACATTGTATCCAGTTTGATATAGAGCTGACATAAAACTGTGAAACACACAGCGCTTGGCGATGAAATTAATCTGGACATGTGGTTGTAAAGGCCACATAACTACAGCACTATTAATCCAAGGGGTCACATACAGTAAAAAGTCAGCTGTTGTGAAGAATAAGAATGTCAAACTTTATTGATCTGTCCACCACAGGGAGATCAGAGCACCTGCTCAGCTGCTGAGCATTCCCTAACTGGCAGGAAGTCAGCGCTCAAGGACAAGTTACTGTGTGTACTTGCTGATACAAGGCTTGGACCCAGTTTGACCATGTGAAAAGGCTGCAGACGCCTCGAGGCCCCCTTTTTGGGACTGTACTCATATCTTAGAGGGAAGGTTGTAGATGGAGCAGGTGTAGCAATGTGATTACTGTACAGAGCCTGAGCAGAGGAGCAGCCTTTGACAAACTAGGATTGATGAGCACTGCAGGGGAGGAAGAAGCTATTTCTGTCTGTCTGACCACATGTGCTGCCCCGTATCTGGCCGTGCGTACAGTACACACCTTTGTGTGTGTCCAGGGGTGAGAGGGGAGAAAACAACACTGGGTGTAGACTGCAGTCTGTAATGTCAAACAATGTACATGTAATACATTACACGCATTAATTTTTAGTGAGAATGCTTAAAGCTGCAATCAACACTGGATTTCTCAAATGACAGAGACTACCCTGCCATATATTCAACTGTTCCAAGTTATTATTTATTCATATACTCATATTATCAATTTACAGTCAAGTCTTTATGGTGTAAATCAACCCTACAGGTGTACGTAACATAAGAGACAGGGCTGTGGTCACACCAGAAGAAAATAAGTCTAATAACACTTAGTTAAAATATACCTTCACTATAAAAATATACAATAATAAAAAAATCATTTTAAAACAACATTGCTGATTCTGTTTCCATGCAGAGTCCTCATCACTGTGAATTGAAACTTTCCATTTTCAACTTCACCTCTTTTCAACTGCACAAAATGTTTTCCCCCTCTCTGCACAAGCAAACAGACACGTACACACACACACACAAACACACACACACACTCACAAACTATGAAAAAGCATGACACTTGCAATTAGCTACAGTGCCAGAAGCCTGAGACAGCAGAAAGCAGCCGATGCGCTCTTACTGAGCACCTCGTGGACCATGCGTCACACTGAATCAGCCTGGAGAGGACCAGGGAAGAGTAACATGCCAGCAATTCAATACAGCCCAATTCAGCGAGCCTGCACGGCGAGACTGACGAAGAAATTGAGGGTCTATTGTTACAAGAGCGGCACTTGTGGCGTCTCCGTTCGTCCTAAATAAATTGCATTATCTGGGCTGTCAGAGTGGCAGGAAAATAATCCATCCTGGCTTATCATCACAAACACATTCTATCCACTTTGGGTTTTTTTTTCCTCTCTTCTCTTCAAATTGCCTTTGCTCTCATTTTCAGGGCTTTGTGAAATGATAATATTGAATCAACCACATTCCTCCCCTTTTTTTAAAATAATTATACAACAATATTTTTTAGACACACTAGACCGAGAGTAGGCAAAAATAAGAGCGTGTAACAGTTACTGTCAGTGATGTACTATGAATTATTCATATTGTGACTTACATTATTACTGCAAAGTACACGTATTGTAACAGACTGAGCAATGCCACAGTGCAGTCCTGCATGTGTGCATGATTAATATGCTGTCAACTTAAATGAGAGATGCTGAACAAATTGATTTGCGTACATATTACATAAGTACAATTGCATGAGAAGACATATCCTTGAGATTTTCATGGTGGCGCAAAAGTACAAAGACAGATAGTTATGGTCTTGACATTGAAACTGCACTATGTCCATTGGTGAGGTGTTTTTGCACTCTGTGCATTGGTATTGCAGCTAGGATTTGGATGTGTTACTTAGTTTTTAATGTGGTTAGATGAGGCAGCCTACACAAAATGGATGATGAAAATGTGCAGCATTATGTAATAATCCTGAGTAATGGACTTTTTTGATTACATACTCTCCAGCCACTTTACAGATTTTAATCAACATCAAAAATATAAATAAATGTAAAGTGGTTACAGCCAGAATGAGGGTAAAAGAGGCTATGCCACGAGTAATTCTGTGTGTTATCTGTTATCTCATGTATGAAAGTCTTCCCCTTCAGCTGATTAAATCCATCTGAGGGCAACAGGAGAGACATGTATTCTGTTGGTAAGGTGTCATGTCAAGTTGCACAGTAATCCATTGTGGTTAACTTTATTTAAACTTTTTAGCCAAGTTTTTCTAAATGATTTTTAAAATGTACTTTTTTAGCGCAGTATCCTGTAATTATGACAATGACTGTGTAATTGTTTTGGTTAAAACTGATGGGGATGACTCAAGAATCAAGTAGTACCTGTACTTAATATTTATTCACCACAAAACCACATATCACTATGGAAAACAAGCTGACCAGACTTTCAATATCTCCACAAATATAAACTTAGCTTACAAAGGCACATCACTGCCTCGGGCAACACATTTGTGATGCTGGATATTTGTGTCTGGCCAGCTCACAGAGACACTATTCTCCTGCCTGGAGATGCTGATTTGCACTCTTCTCTTGTCTCCATTTGGTGAGCCATTTTCATCATGTCCCACTGTGATTGGCACAGCTGCTTAAAAGGGATGAGACCAATAATGTGACTGGCTGAGAAGACAGTGATTAATCACCAAACCCTCCTATTTATATTCTACTTCTCCTAAACCTCTGGCACTTATTGTGCTGAGCTAATATAAACAAAAGTATGCTTGGACACGCCTTCACTGACCTTGCTTACATGACCTAATGTGTTACGCGGTTTGTTTTGAATACGTCATTACAAAAGACCAAGAACCAAAAAAAAAAAAAAAAAAAAACAGAAAAAGCAGGACACACACACACACACACACACACACACACACACACAGATTGGGGATCTCATTCTCTCTTGCCTGCATGTTCATATTCCACTGTGGTTACTATCAAGAAGTTGTTCTGACAGCTGAGCAGCACTATTAAGAGAAGCAAGCTGTGGGCAGGAGGATTTGAGGAGCTGTTTAAAACTTAACAAAGAAGAACTACTTTACCTGACCTCACAGTGCCCCTGCCAGCACAGAGTCTGAAAAGAAACTTGCTTCCCAAAATTCCTCTAAGCAATCATTACAATTTGCAAACATGCCCTTTCTCTTTGTAACTCACCACATTCTGTCATTTACACCTTTATAACCACCACCTATGCCCATTTAGATTCCCTCCTCCCCCCAAGACACATCATTTTTCCCTGTCTTTGAATCCTCCCCGCTGGGACAGATCTGTGGGTGTGTCTGACATGCCCTACATGAAGAGACCCCTCAACCCTTCCACCCGCTGTGGGCTGGCTGCTGCATGACGCGTTGTGACTGACGCCCGGAGCCAAACACCCCTGCCACTGCTCCCCTCTGCCTTCAGCAGAGAGAGTGAGAGGGAGTGAAGTCAGTCAGGCGATCTGGCAGCTCAAAAAACCCCAGCTGGGTGCACTCATCCTCTCCACTGCCACTCCTCTGTAGCTAGAAAATACCTCAATTTGAAATCACACATTTCACTGTTAACCTTGATGGCAGGCGGCTCCATTTTCGTCAGCGTGCGCCTGCATGTGTGACTGGCTGGCTCGCTGACGGATATGTGTGTGTCGAACTGCAAATGGAGAATGAAAATGAGAGAGTATCATCTCAGGGACACTGCTATTCAAATCTTGTTGGATGTGCTACAGGCATAATAGACCCCCTATTTCCACTGTGTCTACTGAGCAGTTTCACATCACAATAAATCCATATCCAGATCATTCTCGTTTAGAGGTAATAAAAGCAGAAGGAAAGTGATATAAAAAACAACATGGCTGTGTATTGCTAGTTTTTCTCCTCCCTTTTTGTCCTCTAAGAGGACAGACCTGCTTGGTACAGATAGAAAAGTGAAATATTCTCTCAGCAAAAGGAAGCAGATTGCTGACGTTTAATCTGATAATACCTGAATGCTCTGCTGTAACAGTTACCCAAATAACTCGTCCAGGTTAGTCTCTCCTGCACAATGACTCCACACAGAGGATTATATTCTATCTGACAGCACCCTGCCAAGCTCTCTGTCTCCATCCTTCCCTCCCGTCATCTCATCTCCCAATCGGTGGCACACAGAGGTGATGTTGTTCATTGCTTTATGAAACTCTACGCACCCTCAGGGGCCCTAAGGCTGTACCTGACAATAAAAACTCACAGATAGGGATGCATCAGGGAAGAAATAAAAAAGGGAAAAAAAGCAACCCTTCTCTGTGAATCTCTGTCTGTGTTTTAATGGGGTGACATATGCCTCAACTGAGGTCTTCTCTTATCTAGTTTACAGAGGCAGCTAAATGAAAATGACTACAATAAAATCAGGGGAGGTGACGACGCCTGAATGCTCCAACAAGCAGCTGATAGTTTCATCTGCCTTGTGACTAAATGTTTTACTAGTTTTATTCCTCATTGAGTAGGTTTGACTGTGTCGTATCCAAAAGCCAAGTGGAACAAATGTTCATTACATTTGGCTGATATGGGAATAGCACTTATTATTGTAAACCCCCGATCCAAAAATGCTAAAGTATGAGAAGTTAAACGTGAGAGAAAGACCACAAATTCTCTCACAACAATGTTTTATGAAAACTTGAACATAAGGCAGTGTGCTAATAAAACAAACACATGATTAAAAAGCATATGTTGTGCCCAGGGAAACAGAAAAGTGGAGCAGAGCATCCACTGTTACTGTGCTACTGAAGTTAATACAGCACTTTGGTCTGCCTCCCAACTGATCTTTAGAGGGCTGTGAGAAGAGAAAATATTCATAAAAACAACAACAAAACTTGTTTTTCAATTCGGCTGTGGATCTACTACCAGTAACAGTCAAGAGATTCAGTCATTCATCTGCCATAATGGGAGCTCTGGGTCATACAGTCTAGAAAATAAAATACAGCTGCCTGTGATGGGGCTCCTAGAGGCTGAATAATCACCAGGTTTTGTTGTGGCAGCAAAGATAATAAAGCATTTTTATGATGCCATAAAAATGCCTGTTTTAAGACAGCTTTTCTGTGTTTTTTCAGGCTCACTGCAGAATATTAAACTCAATTTTTGATGGTGCATTAGCTTTACAAACACTGCTGTTTGTTTCATTGACTTTTACATGTATAAATCAACACTTTTCAATCCCCAAAATGTCAGTGAACACTCTGATAACAGATATTTTGGCTTGAGCTTTTTGCCTGTTGAACAGAAAAAAACCCTAACTGAATTATTTAGTCACCGCGTGGTTTAATTTAACCGTTTATAAATCAACAGCACTTTGCAAAACAGCAAATATTTGCCTTTCATATCAGTGCTCGCTGTAATGCTCAATGACCTTTCCAGGCTCAGCTCTTGACTCAGTCCATTGAGAGACATGCATCATGAGCTGCTGTGCTTATACACATGTAAACAACACTTCCTGAAGGCTGAAAACTGCTGTGAGAGGAAATTTAACATCAAATCAAATTTGGCATGATATGTGATATGTGTATCTACTCTGTTAAGACACTGAAAGATTAAAATAAATAAATACATTTTAAAAAATCATAAAATATTGCATCTGATAAATTTAGGATGTGAAGCTGACCCTCATATAAAACCTTTATATGAGGTTGGTGCAGATAGAGTTAGAGCAGCTAATCTCTGCTAACGGTACTAAAGAAGTTATAGGCACTCCAGATAGCTTTGGCCCAAGACGATGATGTGGAGTTTTTCCCTGTTCTACAATATGGAGTGGTTTGATGACTTAGTCTGCTGTTGCCCCTCTAAAATGCAAACCAGGTTTGACCCTTGCTAACCCCACTGGTAGCCTCCATTATAATTTCAGGTTAGCACGGCTAGCCACATTACACTGTTTACCCAGGGTCAGAGCTCCTGACATAGAGGCTAACTGAGGGTGCTGGCATTATGAAAGGAGAACCAGGGCACCACTATCTTATCCAGGAATATATAGAGGTGTTAATGGAGAGTTTGACATTAGGGACTTCAAGCAAACTCAGTGGATTTTAAATTGCTTTGAATCATCATTATCAACAGTCAGTGATATACACAAAAGGCTTGGTGTGATTTCTCACCACACTCTACTTAAGCTCATTTTCAACACTTTGGTTGCTTCGTTATTCCCCTGGTTAACAGGATACAAAGAGCCTCTGCTCAGTCAGCACAGAACGATGTGTAACGGCATTTCAGCCCACACCACGATGGAGCCCAGTGTCCCTCAAGGCTTTTCTTTAACAAATCCCATTCATTTAATAAGCAGCAGCCAATAGCACAGGATTAGATTCAGCAGCAGTGTTTGATATGGAAAAATGGTGGAATTACACCATGAAAAGAAAGAAGAAGAAGAACTTGGAGACAAGAAGGAGATAGGAGGATGACAGATTAGGCAGTGGATGGATTTAAAGGGAGGTGACTTTTCTTTAAAAGGCAGTGACGAGGATCCTGCAGAGGCCGAGGATCGTACAGGGGATAGATACGGTTAGATGGCAATTGACTGCCTTGTGCTGTACCACATTGGAGTTCAAGAGGCTATCAAAACATTATGCCAGGGAGACTCATAACAATGACCAGAGGAGTAATAAAAGACATAAAGTCAGGGAGACGGGGAGCGAGGGGGATGGAAAAAAGCTTGTAAGGCAGAGACAGAGAGGAGAGAGAGAGCGAGAGAAGGATAGAGAAAAAAAGATGGGAGACACAGGGAGGGAGAGGCAGGAAAATCAATAGACTTCTATATGCAGCATTGAGAGTATGCCCTCTCACTGCTCCAGACAGCCTATCCAAGGACTCCCAACAGCCAGCAGACAAACTGAGCATCTATCCACAGACCCATACTGATAATATGCCACCCCAGCCTGTGTCTGTCTCCATTTATCTCCTTCTTTCACTCTCCACCCCCCCAACACACACACACTCCAACCTACTGGCTCTTCTCCTCCAAATTTAACACTCTAATTTGGTTGAGGGCTGGCTGCCGTGTTATTGATGTTGCCAGAGGTCTGATCCATCTTGAGCCCAGGACAAGGCTTTAGTCAAGATGGCTATAACTCAGAGGAATCCTGTACCCTGTTTGCCAGAGTATCAGACTGGCATTGGTGATTTAAAAGCTGGACAGACGGTCGACATTACAGTACGCACCCGCCTTGCTTCGTCACACTAAACGACTGCATGCCAGTGCTCTGAGCCATCCGGTAAATTTCCACGCTTGTTGGGATTCACTGGACAGGGAACCACTTTTGTAACTTTTTTTTGCAGTGTTACAAACTTCCATAAATACTGTCCTTAGGATTATACAATATGGAAATGCAGATATGAGTAATTAAAAAAGAAATAAAATGAAATGTGTTTACTTTCTCACAGTGTTCACGGCAGAGGATTAAAACATATTCTGTGTGTGTGTGTTTGTATGTGATGATGCAACATGTGGGACGGATTATCGAGGTTTACTCCTGAGCAAGATTGGCATGCTGGTGTTTCTTCACATATATTCGTTTTTTTGTTGTTGTGTTTTATTTATTTATTTATTTTTTTTTTTTGATGTGTGTGTATGTCCATCCATCTGTGTGGGTTTAGCTGGAGGCCAGAGTGATGGGGAATTGGAAAAGCTGGATGTGGCATTATTATACCAGTGTCTTATCACTCTGATATATGGCCAAATGGGACGCGGGGGGCTGAGACTGTTCTGATAACACACTATGAATGAAGATTTGGAAGGAAGTACAGGAATGTAAAGAAGGACAGGGGAAGATGAGGAGGAAGAATATGCTTTCTGGAGGCTCATGGGACTGTGTTAGCGAAGTCTCTGATCATTGATTAAAGAGGTTTATGTACTCCTACCCACAGCAGTGTGGAGGACACTCTCACCTCTCTCCCTCTACTCCCCTCCCCCCATCCTTCCCTCCACCCCCCACCCCGTCCATCCTCCTGCCCTTTCCTTCCTCTCTGTCTCTATCTCTCTGTTATAATGGGCAGAAAACCATTGCTGTAATTTTCTCTGTGCTATAACTGACAACTACAAAAGGTCACACAGAGGGTGGGGTCTCATCCTTCTACTCACTCAACAAGAGCAGGGTCCACTCACTCCATTCAAATGTCACTGGATCTGAAATACTGATAAAGACAAAAAAGTACTTGTGTACTGTCTGTTTTCTTTGAATTTTCTTATATTACAAACAGCAGGATGATACGGTGAGTACCATTCCATCTGAAGAAAGAAACACGATGTGCTTGAGCTGTAATTACATAATTCTTATCTGAATGAAATCAATGTCAAGTATTTACACATTCACTAAATTAAATGAGGTTTCATGATCACGCTCTACAACACACTTTCAGAGAATGTGAAGTGTCCTGACCACACCATCTCAAACAAACAAAATGGACCTGAGTTGAGCCTTTGCATTGTTGCTGCTTTGTTTCTACTGAAACCACCGTTTATGGGAGAGGTTAAGTTCCCCACTCCACAATCCCCTGTTAACTAGAAAAAAATCACTTGCCCAAAGATGGTTCCTCTGAGAAAGAAACATTACTTGGGAAATGGTCATTACTAGTGAAGGGCACTGTATACTACAAACAACGAAGGCAATCAAGTGATGAATCTTCCCAGGAGAAGATCTTTGATGCATGGATGTATACTGTAAGTATTGAAAAATCTAGTAATTAGAGGAATCTCTCAGCATATGACAAACATGAATCTGTAAAAATGTATTTCAAAAGGTTTTCACCACTTCTTTTGACAGAATTATGTGACTGATGTTTTGTCAGACTGAGGTGTTAAAATTAGGCAAAAGTACTTAAAATTGGTTGTTATCTTGACTATGAGTGGCATGAAAGGCTTTACACAAATGCAGCTACTGAGCCCCTACCAGCTCTCACCTCTCCATATGATGACTTATGGCGAAAAGTTTTAGAAAAGCACTTTACAGAGCAGAATGACTAATGACCTGAGTCGTAATTTTAAAAATGTATTCTCAAAATCCAGAAAATAACAGACGCACTGAGCTGAGGATGAATGAGTGGCATTAGTTGAGCAGAAACACACAATAAATATTGTAGTCCTCCTAGACAGACACATTAAACATTAAGCAAACACATTTTGGTTGTGGCCCCCAGATTACAGCTTTTGTTATGTTAATTTACTTTGTGGTTTCCTGCCGCAGTAGCAAGTCCATTAACTATCAAAAGAAATCAATGCGAGCATGCTGAGACAAACAGCACAGACACTGCTATTATTATGAACAACGAGTTCAGGGATAGAGTGCGGGAGAAGAAAGTTGAGGTGAACACGGATGAACATGAACAAACTAGAAAATGAGAAAGGAGAAGAGACTGCAGTCAATTACGAGTCCCATCTTGTAGTTTGTGTCTACATTGATTTGTTGGGGACTAGGATCTCTGCCTCTCTCCAGTTCACCTAATTGCACTCACTCTGACCCACTAATTACTTCGCTAAGACCTAGTTGGTCTCACCTCAGTGCGCTGAATCGCTGTGTGGAGCTGTCTTGATACCGACGTGGCAGGGAGGGATGGAGAGAGAAAGAGGATGTGAAAGCAAAAAGACAGAACAAGCCTGAATTAGGAATGCATGATGTATGTTGGAGTAACGGAGAGAGAGGGCAGATGTAGAATGAAACAACGAGAGACGGACAAAGTAAGGAAATAGAGGCGTATGTATCGGATTGATGTGCAGAGGCTGTGAACTCAGGCTGAGGGCATGCAGCAGCGCTGACATACTGCTGTTACTGTACTCTACGTCACCTCAGGGTGGCGGTGACATGAATGATGTTCCTGGCTCTCACTGAGCTGCATACATAATTAAATAAATCACTGCTGATTAGATAATCACTCATAATCATGACAATAATAATGACAGTAAAGTTCATTCATCGGGAACACCGGGGAGCTCACATACCTGATGGGATGAGACCAAAGGCCCAGTTGGGTACGAGAATGCCGAAAGGGTTGCTTGTGTCTTTGTTGTCTATCGTCTCCTTGCCTTTGGGTTCCTCTGATTTTTGGCTCACGTCTTTGAAAGGTGTCCACCTACTTCCCACCACAAAGGATTCAGACACAGCGGACCTTGATTCCATTTCTGTGGCGCCAACTCTGAAGTCAGATGCAAGGGTGGTCAGCTGAATGATTCCTGTTGTCGTCTGAGATCCAGCGCTGGGTGCTGGAGTAGCTCGATCCTCCTGCAGGTCAGGTGTACTTGTTGTTTTCTCCTTCTCCTCCTGAACCCATGAAATGGAAATCGATGGCTCCTCTGTAGAGGAGCTGTGAGAGGAATTTTCTGTGGCGGTTGCTGTGGTGGTGGGATCTGTCCTCTGTGTGTCTCTGGTCGTCAGAAGCTGTGGTGTAGTCACCCCAGAGGTTGTCAGCACCTCCATCAGGGCTTCGGGTGTTGAAGACGCCACCTCCTCTCTGCTCAAGCCCTTGGTGTGCTTCCTAAAAACAGGAGTAAATCCTGAATTTGAGCCACCCTCCCCTCTGTGTGAGGAGGCAGAGAAGAGGTTGTCGGTAGGCCGGCGGACATACAGGATCTCTCCCCTGGCCTCCTCTGCTGTGTCTGGTACCTGGGAGCCCTGAGGTGGGGTGGTGGGCTGTTCCACAAGCTGCCACTGAGACAGAGTAGTGTGCTCGGCCAAAGTCACAAGCTCGCTCTGGCTGAGTGAAGACACTGTTTCGGGACTCGCTTTGATACCGCTACTGTCCAAGTTGTTGACTCTCACTCCAAACCCACCGGGAAGGTTGCTGCCCTCTCCGCTTGCTTCTATCTCCCTCTCCTCCCCTGACGTACTCTTAGCAGCTGACGGAGTGGCGGTGTCTTCTCCATCTTGGTCCTTCCCCTCACCTGAATAATTTTCTGGGTTGTCCTGATGGAAGGAGGTGGGCAGGGTCATGACCTCGAGGGGTCCTGCTTTCGCTTCCATGGGCTCCCAGGTGGGACGTTTACCCACATAGCCAACATTTCCAGGGGGACCTAGTTTAGAGCTACGCATGGACTTGATGGCCCACCGAAATTGGCTGCTGGGGGCGGGAGCAAAGGCTGGCCCTCCTCTGGGATCCTGGGGACCGGATGTGTTGACATGTTCATTGGGGGGTGATCTCTCATCGGGACGTGATACAGTGAATTCTACAGGGAACAAAGAGACAGAGGAGACTAATTAATATGATTCCATTATCGGGGGAGGGGGTGGATTTAATTTTATGGATGTGGAATAAGCAATTAAAAACTCAAGCCTGGCTTATATGAGCCCAGTGACACTCTTATAGGGAGTACAGTTTCAAAGTTATTATGGAAGCATAAATCTGTATCTTCATCATGGAGTCCACTGCATTTAGCAGTATGAGCATGGCATGGTGTGTATTCACTGATATGGGTTTTAATCATGTGTCTACTAAGTTAGTGATTTGTTTTTACTGTGTATGATCTTTTTTTCTGTGCAGACGGCAAACCAGTTTCTGTTTGGGATAATAAAATTAATCAACTCAGTTCAGACAGTGTGTAGAAATTTAGACCACATCCTTTGGGACTGTGTCTCTACTGGTCATAGAGTTTACCATGAAACTGAAAAATAAATTTTTAAAGCAACCAGGACACTTTGTGACAGACCCTTTTCTTTATAGCATTAGATATTCATGACTAAATTAGCAAATATCAAAGTTAAAGTTTGTTGGGGAAAAAAAAAACACCCTGAGGTATTATTTATTAGGAATTTAATACTCAAAATCTCAGCTAATCTGCTTCATTAGGACTGTGTGGGTGTATTTTGATCAGACTTGATTGACAGTTGCCTGGCAACACACAATGACAACAACCCCAAAATTGTCATCAGATTCTGATCCTGCTGAGTCCACCCACTTCAAACCAGTGATTAGAGTACAGACAAAAACACAAAAACCTTACATGAAACGACCAAATTTGAACAAACTTTGGCAAAATGTTCATGTGGGAGCTTGCCACCTACTGTAATAAACTGATTAAGAAAATATGTTTCCAGGGCCTTTAATCCAGGTCCAGATATGCCACTGTATAGACACAGATCAGATTTTTGAAGTCTGTTCACAGATGTAACTGTGAGTTAAGCTAAACTTTCCTGGTTGTTTTTTGTAATGAACTGAGTGTCGCCGTTAACTGTAATTTATTGTGAGTTGGATATTGTGGGCTTATTTCCTCACCAGTGGTTCTGATCAGTGTGGAGTCTGTAGACAAAAATGGGGGTCAGTCTTTGTGGAAACCCATAAACACATGTATGCACTCAGATACAGACACACACCAAAAGGATGGGAGAATGTATTCAAAGTAATTTCACACTTCTCTTCTCTGTCCTTGTTTTCATTTTCCCTGTGGATTCTTTTACCCAAAACAACCTTCCTGCTGGAAAACAATCGCCTGTGGTGAGAGAGGCCATGTGGAAAAACACAGGAGCACTTTCAACACGATAAGCAAATGACTTGCTCCACAACAAGCTCCATGTAGACCTGTTTATTTAGATGAAGTGGTCCACTGTACCTTATCAGCTTACGCCTTTAAACTAGACTCTGTCTACACCATCAATAATTCATTCTGTCTGCATGTGTGACTCACTGCTGGTGTGTGTGTTTTAGAGTTAGAGCAGCGGTGCAGTCGTGTTACTGAGAAGCCCAGCTAGTGTTGCTACCATCAGCTTGGTTTGGCTGCCCTCAGTTCAGTTAACATGTCTGAAAAGTACACTAATACAGCACGGGGGGATGTGCAACCCAACCCGGCACAACAAATTACCACGAGAGGGAGAACATATACAAATATGTCCATGCATAAAATATTAAAATGTAGGTAAATTATTCATCGGGTCTGCTTGTTGCCTTATGCCTAAGTGAGGTTTATGAGCCTGAGGTTCATTTCCATAAGAGCCATGTAGCCCAGTGTAATTGTCCTATTAATAATCCAAATAGCTAATTACATACTTTTAGTACACACACTGATGAAAGTGAGGATAATTAAACACATTAATCTGGTTTGATCATCTATGTAATGACCCATGTAATAAATAAAATTAGACAATTAGGCATAGGTTTGGCTGTTTTCATGGTGCTATCCACAGCACAGTTAAAGTTCAGCTCTGCTGCTGTAAATCTGTTTGGTGGAAAGCTTGGTGGGAAAAACCACAAACAAACACAAACACAGTTATAATAAACCCCGTTCAGACAGTAATTGTGTGCTTCCACTGCGAGTGGTTCTGCTGTGTTGACTCCACTTTACTGGAGTAAACGGGCTGAGAGAATCCCTCGGGTCAGACAGACATGATATTAAATTGTGAGAGTGGAGGCTGACAATGAGAGAGACACAAAGAGAGAGAGAGTGAGAGAGGTGGTACCAATGCCACCTCAGCCCATCTGCAGATATAGCATCTAATAAAAAAAAGAAGAAGAAGAGAAGTTATTGCATGGCCATGTGAATCGTGTCAGGAGGATCTACACTGAGTGTCAGCGTACAGACCCCGCTGTCTTCTATCACATAAATTCAGTCTCTGGGTTTGATGAGACTGGTGTGAAGCAGACGTGTATTTCTTTGACAGACAGTCAGGACTTACATGTGGAACTTATTCAAGTTCTACATGCTTTTATGGATGCAGATCAATCTTGCATGTGCTTGAGAAAATAATCCTTTGATTTGTAGGGTAAATAATTGACGTCATTGTTGTCCATCCAGAGATCTTTTTCGAAATAATCTAATTCAATGTATAAATGTTACACTGTTATGGATGTACAGTGTGCACAGCGCAAAGCTTTGCATCCCCTTCAATCAAAGAGGCAACATGGCAGCATCAATTACTAAGGAGCGCTGAGATTCAAGAGATAGCCTGCGGTGTGCAATAACAGGCTTAATCCAGCTCACTGATGCTAGTTTAGGAAAAGACATCAGTTGGGCAGCTTTCTATCAAGGCAACATTAAAGAAAGAAATGACTCCTCCTCACCCCCCTTTCTCCATCTTCCCCTTTCTTCCTCCTTCCTCAGTCTCCTCATCCCCCTCTTGTGTTGTTCATCCTCGCTGTAGTGATCATTACCGCCTACCTTCAGAGAGCCGCGGCTTAATTGGCAGAGACATAGATGGAGGTGAGAGCGATCGGCAGAGCAGCCCAACCTCCACGTTAATTGGATACGGCTGTGAATAATGCATACCGACTAAAGCTTGGATTTTCATTAATACCTTGGGGGATGGCATCGGATTTCAGGTAGCACAGCGGTGAGTATTTATATTAATAAAGCCCACGATTGCTAGGTGAGAAAAGCCTAGCCCCTTTATTGAATCATTCTTCTGGCTGTCTGTGGCAGAGTGTTAGTCTTACTTTGTATCCTCCCCTTTTAGCTGATGCCAAGGATGTGTTATTTGTGGTGGCCGTTAAAAGAAAAACTGCTTTCTTCCACCCCAGGGTGTGATATGCTTTCTTTTTCGGTTTCTATTCTCTACTGAGCAGTAATTTGGCGTGGCGGTGAGTGCCTTGCTTTGGTAGTTATTGGTCCAGCATCCCTCCAGTCACGAGCAGATCCTCTAATCTTTACTCTACCTCAAGTTATAAACTAGAGGACGTGATTTTGTGGTTTGGTGCCAGGGTGCCCTCAAAAAGCCATGAGCTGAAAATGCTAACCTGGTGACCTTTTCTAACCTCAGGGGCGTTGTACTGCACCATTCCTGAGGGTAATTCGCTCTGCTGTGGATGTTACCTGTCTGACAGGGCCCTCCGGGCTCTTCAGTGCTCACACATGCAGCACACACAGACACTAACACATTGAGAATAACAATGGGCCCCTGTATTTGTCAGGCCTCCTCACACTCCCTCAGAGCATTACTTTCTGTGTCTCAGCACAGAGTCTTTAAACTTCAATCCATGTCTGGTCAAGTTACATTGTTTTTCTCATCAGTTTAATTTATTCCCCACAGCTAATACCAGTCTATCTTTGACTCCTAAAAATAAACTGGAATTTGTGATGCAGGTCTGCTTTCCTCTGAACAAACAATACATATGTGAGCTAACCTTTTATAGAATCACAACGGATTAAAATTCAAGCTTAGCTGTTACTCTTTCTGACAGCCTGTACTGTAAACAAAGCACTCTGTCAGTAAATATGAGAATGAAGGCAGAACAGTCTCCACTCCAGCACGTTTTACATTACTGTATGTGGTATGCCCCTTTTGTTTGTTTGCAATTACTGTTTAATTAAATTTACAGCAATACTTCAAATTGCCCTGCGGAGGAATATATTATAGCATACTCAGGGGAAAAGAAGAGAGAGGAGAAATGGAGAGGCAGAGACAGTTGAAAAAGCATGACATAAACACATCCTATATTTACCAGCGACATTTGAATGCACCACGCCTCCATTTGGAAGGAGACAGCTTGAATTCCCCCTTGTTCCCATTTCAATTTCACAGTCAGTTATTTGTTTTAAAGGTTAAAGGTGAACCCTAAAGACGCGCAAACAGAATCAATATGGGCTCTTACCGTTAACAGTGGACAGACGGTTGTCAGCAGATGTGCTGGAGGCTCGCTCCCCTGGCTGGGTGCTGGTCTCGCTTTGCCCTGTGTTTTGGACTGCAGGTACTAATCGAATCAATGGCATCACCTCTTTCTCCTGCTCAGACAGACCTTCCGCTGTACCCTGTATTCCGCTGGTAGGAGCCCTAAATGGAAAACTACCACTCTTGTGCTCTGTGATTGCATTGTCCACACTTCCCTTGTTTCTGCTGGCTTTAGGGATACTCAGGTTTCCACTGGATGCTTCACTCTGCGTCTGGTTCTCTCCTGCTTTTTCCTCAGGTGCTGAAAGTCCCTTCTCTGCCTCTTCACCCTCCTCATCTCCAGTCCAGTACCTAAAGGGTCTCATAAGAGTGTTTACAAACTCAGCCAACACACTGTTGCCGGCCTGGGGCTGGGGAGTGGAAGAAGCTATGGAGGATAATGTTGGGGTGTCAGATCCAAAATAGCCGCCATCCTCTTCCTCATGGGCAGAGCCTCCGTGATTCTCCAGGCTCTCAAGGTCAGAGAGGCCCAAGGTGTTGCTGCTCTTTGGGCCATCAGTCTCCTCCTGGCTGAGCTGGCTGCTTCTAGAGCCATCCTGTCCTTCTTTCCAACCCTCCTCAGGCCTTAAGTGAATGACTATGTGCTCGTCAGAGATCTCAGAGGAGTTGTTGATTCCAGCAATGGAGTGCAATCCTGCTTTGTCCAAGTCAACCAGGCCGGTCCAGGTGGAAGTCTTGGGGAAGGGGGCGCTGTGCTGGGCTTCAGTGACTGAGGAGATAGCCTGAGCTGCTGGCTCGGCAGGTCTGATGTAAAACCTGTGCCTCTGCAGCCTGGACCCCCGCTGGCTGGTGGGCTGCAACACACGAGAGTCGCATTTCACCACAAGCAACTGTGCTGTTTTCCACTTGACCTGCTTTATCTGCTGCTGCATATCACGGCACTTGACCTCACTTTCCCTAACTCCTATTGCACGAAAACCTGCTATTGCTATCAAAACAAGATTAAATTCAAAGCGTGCTCCACGATTGTGGGCTGACAAAGTTACACATGGCTGATTTTTTGACTACAAAATCTACACATGAGCAAACATTGTGTTCGTGTCATATTAATGAGACTGTATTGATAATATTATTTACACAGAACAAATCTATGTTATCAAATAAAACATTAACATTTTTATCTACTTGTAGCCATCTGAAAGACATAATTTGTTTTAAATAACAACATAAATGTGCATACAACATTGTTGGCACAATGAAGAGGTTCATCTGTCAGCTGCTGACAGATACACTGCTGCTCTGCTCTCATGCTGTTCTTGTTTACATAAAATGATTGGGTTATGCAGTTGTTTCACTTCGATGAAAATTTCATAAGCTGCCATTGTGAAAGATGAAAATGTCATCATTTCTTTTTTCATCTTTGGAAATATCATTTTCAAATATTAATCTGTAGTCCGCTACAATCAATCCAAACCGGACAAACAAAAACAAGCTCTAGATATCATAGCTTTGAGTACAAAATACACATTATAAGTGAACTGACTGGTGTGATGTAGAGTCAGTCCAATGTGAAGATGAAACTAACTTATTCTTGTCTCTGTTGGTACATGATAAAAGGACAAGGTCAAACACAGTCACTGCAAACCTCAGCTGGACTTATTCATGCCTCCCTCTCTCTATTTCTCTCCCTTTCAACCTTTCTCTCTCTCTCTCTCTGAGGCTTCACCACACATAACATACAAGCCCTCAAATCCACCAGGGGGGATGAAAATGTCACACAGTCTCTTCACAACTACTTCACGTGTGACATAAACATCTCGTGCTAATTAAAAACCAGAATGGAAAGCGAGTCCCCAGATCCTACCCTCCCCACAAGTCGTTGCCATGGCAATTACCAAAATGATGGTGCATAATGTTTATCACCACAGAGCTCACGGTACCTCGGTAGCAGTAGGCGTCGAACAGGGCCGTGGTGTCAGGGAAGCCAGTGCGGTTGGGGTTGTTGTAGACGGTCCGCACCCCAGGCTCATCCCCGCCGCAGTTCTTCCGCGGGACGTTGATGGGGTAGCGGACGCTTCCATCCGCCAGCCAGCCGGGGTCACACTGGTCCAGGCCGGCCTGCCAGGCCAGGTAGAGCTGCCCAACGGTAGCCAGCTGGGCTCCCAGGGAGTGGCAGTGGGTGGAGGCTGTGGCCAGGCTCAGCTTCTCTGGTACGGTGGAGTGGAAGACCTCGCCTGGGAGGAGGAGGAGGAGGAGGGAGAGGTGAGATAAGGAGCTCAGTTTGGTGCGTCACAGATGCCTGAAGGCATTTTAGCCCTCAGACTGTGATCATCTTTGTTAAGTTAGCTGATGATTATAGATTTTTGAGAGTTGGTCTTGCTGTTCTTTTGGCTGTACAAAGTGATAGTTACATTTGGTCTACATCTGTTTTTTGGTGTGTGTGTGTTTCTAGATGAGTCTGTCAGCATTTTCCTTTCACTTCAAAAGCAATAAGTTCTAGCCATCTTCTCTTTATCCTCTGTCAAAGCAATAAGGTGGAAACTTGAAGCAGAGGGATGAAAGAAAAGTTTTACTTAAGAATGCACTTTATTTTTTGCTTAAAATAATAAAAAAACATCAGTAATTCAAAGTAGAGACTATATAAAGGCAGTTCTTTGAATTCAAAGCATTTGCAAACAGGGATCTAAGAGAAAGACAAGTACACAGAAGTGACTGAAGAAGAAGAAGGAAGGAGCAGCTGAAAGAAAGGTAGAGGTGATGTGGATAAAATAGTGATGCGAAAATAGGGCTTTAGCGAGAGACTGGGAGAGCTCAGGACGACCACTATGTCTGCACAGCACAAATAAAATTATATGATCAGATGATCCACTCAGTGTGTGATCAAAAATATATGAGCTGGAGGAGTGGACAGTGTGAATGAGGAGTAAAGAACAGAAGAACAAGACTGATATGAGGATCCTGGAGCTTTATGCTGGAGAGTGAAAAAAGTTGTATTTCTGATTTATTGAAGTGAGATGGAAAGGGGAAAGGTGAGGGGTGAAAATGCGAACAAAATGAAAGGAGAAAGAAGCAGAATGGGATTATGTAAGGAGTGATGTTTCAGAGGAGATGCTGGAAGATGCCTGAAATATTTATTGGAAGGGTGGTGAAGGGAGTTTTCTGAATCTGACTACATCAAAAACTTCTGACACAGTAAACCAAACCACACTGAAAGATATGCAGAAACAGAGAATTTTAAATTCAACCAAGGTCTTTTGCAGTACACAGCTATTTATTATACAACTAGGTTTATTAATTAAGCTTTAAGTTGTTACTTTTCCAGAATAAGAGCAAAAACACCTGCTATGTACCAGTTAGTAATTTTAGTTTGATTGAAGACAATTATCTGCTGCTTGTTTCAATCAGGTTGATAATTTCACTGAACAATAATGTAAGCTGCTGGATATAAAGTCTAGAGGTGGTCATGTAATCTTCTCAGCTCAGCATCTCAGCCACATACAGGGTGTCACTTTTACAACTGTTATGCTTAATGACAACTGTGGTGGCACAACCTCAGAACAGAGCACAAAAAGTGACCCAGATAAACTAACCCCTGTAGTGGGTATGATTGTGCTGTTTAAAAAAAAAAAAAAAACATTCTGTGCTTATGATTGTGCTTTGGGATACGCAGAACGTGAACAAAGTATCACCTAATTTCAGTCGGTCAAGTCATGGGGGATAAATTATAATATGAGTGTAGATATTTGGCACCTTGGCTCTGGCCTCGTCACTCCTCGTGAAGAAACACCAAGCTCAGCACAGCAGGGAGTGGGAAGTGATGGTCATAATTTTCTCCCAAGGGAACTTAAACTCTTAGTCTACAGGTGAATGCTGGGTTGGAGTGGCTTATGAAAGGGCAAACAAAACCATGAGTACAGCACTGATTGCTAAAGTACACTTCCATAATGACTAGGGTGCATTGTGAGAAGGGTACATCATGTGTGGTAGTAGGATACTATAGTTGACCGTTTTATGAATATCAAATAGCTGCAGTTGGAGTATTAAAAGCCAAGCTCCAGTTGCTGGTGCCATTAACCTTGAATTAAGGATGCAACTGATTATTATTTTCTTTATTGATTAATCTGCCAAATTCTGTCTGTCTATATCTATGTCAGAGAATTGTTTAAAAATGCCAAATCACAGTTTCCCAGAGCCCAAGAAGACACATTCAAATTGCTTTGTTTGCCAACGGTCCAAAACCCAAATTACATTCAATCTGCTATTATAAAGGACAAGTAAAGGCAGCAAATTCTCTCAATTAAGACTGGAACCAGAAAATGTTTAGCATCTTGGTTTGGAAAATGACTGTGATTATCAAAATAGTTGACAATTAATTTTCTTTTTCCCTTGGTGCATATGCAGTTTACAACAACAGTGGTGGCAGATTAACTGCACAAAATTCATGAAAATTATTGAAATAGATTTTTTTTTCACAGAGAAGAAAAAAACCGACTCTAGTTAATAAGGTAATTAAGATTTACTCCATGAGTTGGTTGAAAACTCCATCTCCAGGGCTTTTCTGTGTGGAGTTTGCATGTTTTCCCTGTGCCTGTGTGGGTTCTCTCCGAGTACTCCATCCCACAGTCCAAAGACATGCAGCCTAACCCTAACCCTAATCCCATCTTAGGTTAATTGGTGATTCTAAATTACCTGTAGGTGTGAATGTGGATGTGAATGGTTGTTTGTCTATATGTGTTGGCCCCTGCGATGGACTGGCGATCCGTACAGGGTGAACCCTGCCTCTTGCCCAATGACAGCTGGGATAGGCTCCAGCCCACCCACGACCCTTAACGGATTAGCTGTATAGATAATAGATGGATGGATGGAAGACCTTAAATTGGTAATTGATGGCTACATACTGAACATGACATCTTGCTAAAAGAGTATATATGCTATGTTATGCCCTTAACCTTGGAAATAAAGCTGTTTTGGGTTATTATGGTATGTATAAAGCTTTTTAGCCAGATATGGTAACGGGTCAGGTAATTTATAGCTTGCATTACAGCAAACTGTTAAAATACAGTGTTTAATCCATTCCTTAAACTTTTGTGCTTTTGTGTTTTCAGCTAACAAAGACATAAACCTCCAAACTCTGTATATATCAAGTATCACTTAAATTACAGCCCCATGCATGTTGCTTCAGCATGTGGAGAAATCAAGAACTTGACAGGCGTGCTGTGTATAGCTATGGTTGATAATCTATGACTGAACAATCACTATTCAGGGTAAGGGTTTAATGCGTAGGCAAATATGAGTCAGTGACTTGAAATCAAAGTCAAAGACGTTTTGTCCACCTGCTCCAGGTCTCTGCCACCTCTGTCTGCGGCACTGCAAATCAAACAGTAAAGTTTTAGGATAACACTACTGACCCACTTAGCTCGTGCCCGCAGGAGGTTGTAACATGACAGCTGGACCCAATATTGTCTCCCTCTCTCCTTTCACTTCCATGAGCTCTCCTCCCCTTCCTCTCCCCCTGCCCTCTTCCTTTGTGTGCTAACCAAGTATTAAGTCTTGGTCACAGCATTCCTGAACACCCACAGCTTAGTGGGCACATGCACGACTGAACCCAAATTTATGGTCGACGCTCCTGACTCCTACCTTGAAGCTGCTTAGCAAAGCAGTAAACATCAAACAGCTCATCAGGAGACCTATTGCCGTAGTTACGGACTCCAGGTGAGTCCTCGCGATCGCCATAGCAACCGGGCCGAGGCGACTGGATGGGATACCTGCGGAGAAAACCAGGAGACGAGGACAGAGACAGAGGGAGATTAATATAGCCTGGCCATGAAAAAAGCAGCCACAGACAATCCTGGCTCCCCGGGGATGAGTCTGTGTTCACACGCATACAAAATAAGATGAAAACTGAACTACACTTTTATCATCTCCTCCCCTGAATACAACGAGTTTAAGCATATCTTCCTCTCAGAGATTACCCAAATATATTTCCCAAAGAATAAAATAAACACATAAATATCCCCTCTGAGACTGGCTGTGAGGTACATACATGCCACAACAACCTCAGGACAACAACTGGAAAGCACTTCTATAGATACAGTATCTTGTTTCTTTTAATTATTCTGCCCTCAGTGTCAGTTTCGCAGAATAATTACCCAACTGTTTTACTTTAAATTGTTTGTGTGTCTAATGCTCTGGCAACGTCACTGTACCAATAATGCTAGAGTGAGAGAGACAGAGAAAGAGAGGGAGGGAGGTGGAGGTTGGAAGTCAAGGAGAGGTTAAAAGAATCAGGAATTCCTTCAGTGGCTTGGTGTGCCTGTGGGGCTGAGAAAACAGCGATCTATATTCAGGCTCCAACTGTGCAATTATTCCTCGAGAACATTGATTCCAGCAGCACCAGGGCACAGGCAAAGAGGCTGATTAAAAGATTGCGCTAGGCATACAGGGACTTATGAAGTACTAGGAAAAGACACACACACACACACACACACACAAATACAGGTCAAGTTTAAATGACACACATGCCTATACACAACCATAAACCTGCAGTGTTTTTCTGATACAGCAACCTGCTTTCATCAGAGCATAAAAAGAGAACTTAGTCTTGTAGTGTCTTTGGCCTCAGTCTCTTTCTTTCTGCTTGGTGGCTGATGGAGTGACGTCTGATGTCTATATTTTTTTTCCCACCATATTAATTGGACACTTTCCTTCTGGCTGATGTGCAGTCGAAGCCTCTTGGATTTGGACCAATTAGATAGCTCCCGAGCGAAAACAACAGGAGCATAGGATGGAGGGAGAGAGAGAGAGAGAGAGAGAGAAATAGGGAAGGAAGCTACGCCGCAGGTAGATCGTGAAAAACTGTCGGGAAGACAACAGTCAGTCTGCTTGGCTACCGGTGCAACAGCGATTTGAAATTAAAATGTAGATATGGAGAGAACACTGTTGAGAGACGAGCTCTGGCTGGTAATGTTAAGAGGGACTTAATGGAAGGTGGCAAGCTGAAGCACGCGCGGCAGCCTGACAGACAGCTCAGAGGGAGCAGATGTATTTAACTGTGTTTCTAGTGTGCAAACAAGCAATTAAGTCCAATTATTCTGCACATATTTTGTGTTAATAAAAACTCCAAAAAGATCAAACTGACTTTCACGCTGTCATTCTTCCACAAGGTTCATCAAGATTTTTGTTTTTGTTCTGAAACAACTGGATAGAGATTTTAAAATAGCAAACTGGTGCAGCAAAACATGACCTGTAAGCAAACCTTGACACTTACAGCTCAAGACTGTTAATAACCTGTTTAGTCCAGGATATTCAGATAAAGTTGTCATGTCTGGGAAAATTGATGTCTATAGATTAAGCACTGCTCTGCATCTAGACTTTAAATATTTCTCTTGTTTCAACCATCAAGATACAACAGAAGCATCTTCCAGCATTTGAGAAATTCAAAAATATCGATTCAACTATTAGACCAGAAACATTGGTGAGTACTGCATGTATTAGAGGAAGTGCTTTTATCATTCAAAGAGGTGCTTATTACTTTGTTCATAATACCCATAACTCATGGTTAGCTGCATTTTATTTGTTGCTAGTTGAGCAGGGGGTTAATTAGTCATCTTCTTCATTGTTTTTTTTTTTCTTCTGTACACTTGTTACTTTGCTGAAATATCACTCCTGATGATGCCATTTACTGCGATCATGAGGACTGTTATAATGCTGACAGTATGAATGACTCATTCACATCACTCAAGTAACCACAGTGACAGTGAAGTGTGTCCTCTTCAGAGTTGTTCTAACAGCCACAAACTTAAACCTGGGCTTTTGAAACACCTGCTGTGCATGTACTCAGAGCTGAAAACCTTACCGGACAGTCTGGTCAGACAACCAGCCAGCATCGCAGTTGTCATAGCCATCAGCGAAGGTAGCCTGTAGCTGGCCTGGCGTTGCCATGACTGCTGAGTTCTCCATGCACACCCTCTTGGCGTCGGTGAAGGACAGGGCATAGCGGTCATGAGGGGCTCGGTAGTGAAATACCACGCCTGGAGGAGAGGGGTAGAAAGTGTGATAACAAGTTGGAAGGATGCTCTGGACAGCAAGTGCATGAATTTATGACCTGCAACCTTCGGGTTACAGAAATATTTATGAAGCACATCCTTGAGCCATTAAAACATGAACATGTACACACTCTCAGACACTTAAACACAAAGCCCTCTAGACATCCTCATCATGTACTGACACTGTTTCATCTGTGCAGGAGGAAACAACAGCACTCAGGTTCGGCAAACCTGCGTATGTGAGTCTCATTTGCATCAGCGAGTCGGTCGCCTTATCATTGGAGAAAAGAGATGTTGCCCTTGGATACAGTGTATGACAGACAGTGGTGATGTTTATTTTACTGCTTTAACAGTACACACACAATGTCATCCTGCTGCACTCCGCCTGCCTCCGCACTCATGATGGGAAAGACAAAGAAGGCAGACATAAACAGAGAAAGATACACTGTATTCAAGGAGATGCACGTATTGAACCACTGTGACAGAGAAAGAGGGTGAGAAGTAGACAGGAATACAAGCAATGGAGGTTAAAAAAAAATTGGGAATAGACAAAGAGAGAAAAGAATGAGACACAATTCCCTGAGCTGTGAAAGGAGCATATATTCCACTTAAATGGGAATGGAATAGCTTCAGAAGTGTCCATCTAACGTTCCCTCACCTCCCACCCCTGCCCGCCATTCAGGCAGTCCTGCTTCCCAGAGGAGCATCCGCTGACATAAAAGCCAGTGGGCGTCTGGCTACTAACACGGCTCCTTTATCTTCACTGGCTTTGTCTGGGAGAGTGACAGAGATTCCTGTGAGATGGAGACCTGTGTAGCAATTTGAGCATTAGCACTTTGGGCTATGGGCGCAGAAAGCAAGCAGGGCCTTGTGTGTTTGTGGGACACACACACAGATATAGACACAGTTCCCACAACCCCACCAGTCCATCCAGAACATTGGTCTTATTCTCATGGAAATGTGGAGCAGAAATCTTCTCTGTTTTGTTCCTTCTCTCTTCCCCTAATTTCTCAGTTTCCATCCTTTCTCCTTTGTGGCCTTGGGATCTTGTCCAAACAGAGATGCTATAGCTTGCTGGCTAATACGTACACTGGAGAGACAAATGGGTTTCCTCTCAGTATGGGAAACCCAGGCCCATTCCACAGGAGGGTTGAATACCCAGTATTTCATCCCTCTATTTTTACCCTCTGCATCTTCACACATCGCCACACAGTCTCCAGGGAGGAGAACAGGAAGGCACCATTTGTGACTGTATGATGCCCTCATTGTAGCACTGTTGAGCGGTTGGTGTCCCTTGGCTCTTAGCATTATTGCTTATTTCTCAGTACCCTACACTGTATTAAAATATACACAGCTAAATTAGATTAATGTGCTCCAACACACAGAGGTGCAGTATGGTGATTTTGGGGAAATGACTTTCAACTATAGAAATCCCTCTGTATGCTAGGATGTCAAATCATGGAGAGCTCAAAACAGTGATAGAGCAACATTTTAGGAAAATATGTTTGCTTGCTTTCTTGCTGTTAGAGTTAGATGAGAAGGTCAATACCCCTCAATATGTATATACAATAAATATGACGATTAGCTTAGCTTAGCATAAAGATTGGAAAAGGGAAAACATCTAGTAAGGCTTTATCCAAATGCCTACACACACCTCTGGAACTCATTAAGTACCATGTTATATGTCTTTTGTTTAAATCATACAAAAACCAAAGCGTAAATATCCCCTGATTCAAGTTCCTATGCGAACCCAACCATGCTAAATCTAATAATCTGTAACAAGCTGTAAATTCATATTTACAGGAATGAGAGTGGTATTAATCTGCTCATGTAACTCTCGGCAAGAAAGTAAATATGTCAAAACATAGTTTTTGTAGAGTTTGTAGAGTCTGAACCAGGTAGCACTGACGCTGTTCTTGATGCTTGCAGTGTTGCAGCTTTAAGTATGTGCCTATACAATATAAAACAATGCTAAAAGTCTGCTACATCCCAGAGGTTGCATGAACAATTACAGTAGCTTTTCACTATGCCCAGTGCTGATTTACTATCTATTGTCCTCACACCAGTTAATGGTGGGCAGCCATATCTCACCACAGACAATGGCTGACACACACAATCAATGGCACCGTGTTCTTTCTCTTGGCACATATTGACCAGTCAATATGTGCCAAGAGAAAGACAAAGCAGAGCGAGAGTAAGACAGAGGCAGTGGGGGAGAAATTAAAAAAAGAGATGGCAGGAGAGGAAGGGCATCTCATCGGGGCTTAGATACACACAACTGAGTCTATGAGAGGAGCAGTGTTGATTAATATGATATTGATATAGCTGAGCAGTATCAATACCTGCTAATTAATACGTTAAGCACTTGGTAGAATTAGTGTGAAGACGGCTGTGGTCTGCCATGTAGCGTGACTGCCAATTAAGACTAAGCCCTGGAGATGGCTACTCCTCGCTGGCTACATAATTGGTTTCTCTCTGAAGGAGTGGTTTTCATAGCGTGTTAATCGATTGGCCAAGAGGGAGAGGACGCAGGGTCTCCCAAGCGTAGTGACAGGGGTCTTGCTTACTAAAGGTAAAGTGTAAACTGTTCTCATACACACAGGCATGCTTCCACATATCCACATATGAGCTGGCAATGGAGTGGAAGCTATCTGTGTTACTCTCAGTGACAGATGATGCAGCCATTGTAGCGTGCTGTGTCTGGGTAAAAGAATAAGGCAACTGGGCTTTTAGAGATGATGTTCACAACATTAGCATGGATTTGTGGCAAGCGGCAGCATAGTGTACAGTGGCTAATGCATTGTGCGATTCCCTGTGGTCATTATGATAATAGCTTATCATTAAAAATAGTGAGTGACCTGGAAAGAATCTGATGATAGCTCTGCAGCTAAAATACTCTGACACAGTAATTATGGTTCTAGTACAGTGAACTACCTCCAGGTAGTCTGGTAATTCCACAAATACTGGTGTCCTGGATACAGATAATGCAGTAAATGGGTGGTCCATTTAGTTAAGCCACTGAGAGCCATACAAAGCTCCCGGAGTAACACCATTTGACAATACCATACACTGCTGGCTTCCTACCTTATTGGTTTCATTAGACTTTCAGTGCATGAACAGCACCTGAGTGGCACCAGGTCAATGATGTTTAATGTGTTCTAGTTCCCTAACCTTTTCCCCATCATCATACATTCTACACGGACTGTAAACAGCCCTGGCTGTAATGGCTGTATCAGCCTGACATGGAAAACAGGGTCATTATTATTCGTAGTGGCAGACCTTGAGAGCAATGGGGGAGCTGTACACAATGAAAGAGTGGAGTGTTGATTCACTCATACAATAATTTGTGTAGGTAAAAACATGCATAATGCCTAGAATGACACAAATGGTGTTAATTACTGGTTAATTCTGATTACTATAGTCACGATACCAGGAGTACTTTCGGCTTTCTCTCTTATTCTCTCTCTATTCCAATTATGCTTTATGGTGGTGACCATCAACAGTTACGGCAAGGCACTAACTTTGATATTATTAAAATTAATAAAGGAGGCAAGGTTAAACTTCCATTGACTAAGCACTTTGTTCAGTGTTTGTTGTTTTTAAATGTGCTCTATAAATAAATTCATGTGACTTGAATTAACTATTAACACATCTTGGTCATGTCCCTTGGCAACATTTTTCAAAGGTTTGGTTAGCAATAGGTACCTCACCAAGAAATATTTAAATTCCTCTTTTTAAATTGACTGGAAGAAATGAGTGTTTGGTAATAACAGTTGGTTTGTAGTTTGGTTTTAATTTCAACAATATCTTTTCTGGTACATGGTCACAGCTATGTTGGTTTATTTTCAAATGTACAGAGGTACCTCACCCTGTATGTGAGGTTTTAACTTCTGCAGGTACTTATTTTATTTGATGCTAATTGCTGCTCCTGAACTTTAATATTTAATAAAACCTTTAATTACTTGAGTACAGGCTAACTTTTTGTTGCCTTCTCTCAATCAGTTACTTAAACATTAGATTCATAAGCTATCAAATTACTTGATAAAACTGACCAACAGCTCCTGGTAGGCTAGCGAGCTTACTGGCTTGCAGTAGCTAGCTACCTACCGAAAGTTGGTAGCACGTTACCTTAAAATGTGAACCAGGTATATATATATCATTTCTTGAGATAAATAACATTACATCACATTAGATGAAATGTGAAATGTTTTAATTCCTTAAGTTTATACAGTACCATGTTCATCACAGTGCACAAGACTAGCATACAGCTAGGTGTGCCCTAGCATGAATATCCCACTCTAAATGTGATCTAAATTCAAAATGGCTGCCCTACAGGAAAAAGTCTACATGTTATTCACCTGTAACCTCCAGGGGGACTGTGTCCTGCTCATCATTGATGCCCACCACAACTTCACAGCGGTACAGACCAGAGTCACTGGAACGTAGCCCAGTCAGAGCAAGACTAGCGTTATAGCGGTTGACGTTGTAACCAGGCAGCGTTACACGACCCTGGAAGGCCTTCTTCACCTGAGAGAGGAGGGGAGGGAAAAGGAATGATGACAATGAGTGAAACAAACAACAAACACACCACTGAGATAGACTAAGTTCTGATCCTTGACCATACCTTGACCACATTGTCTTTGGCCACCAGGACAGACTGTTCCTTCTGCAGGCCGTCGGAGCCTCTTTGGCCCCACACCTTGGTCCACTTGATCCTGGGGGGCTCATGGGATGAACTGGCACTGGGACGAAGGGTGAAGAGGCACGGGAGGAGAACGGTTTTGGACAGCTCCTCGCTTATGGTCTGGTGGGTCACTTTCCGCATATTCACCACAGTGTCAGCATTGGTTATGTCTGAGGAGAGGAGAGGAGAGGAGAGGAGAGGATAATCAATGCCGTCTTGTAAATGAAGCCACAGGACGTTTTTTCTCATTACGTTAAAAAGACGTTAGTTAATTGCTTCTTGTAGAAAAAACATGTGCTTTCCTTCCAGGTTCTTTTGTTCCATCACATCCTCCTGGTTGTGGAGTAAAATGGAAAGAAAAGAGGCTCACTGTGACTCTCTGATTATTGGTCATTGATCCAGCAGGCCATTTCTGTGCTACCTGAGCAGTGGGAGGCAGGGCTATATAGAGGGAAGATATCAAAAGTCCTTTCAAATGCCATACATCAAACCTGGATATGCATTATGGGATCAATATCAACCACCTCTATGCAACTCAAAGCAACACCACCATCACCACAGAGATACAGAAATTACTTTCATCAAAACAAGCAATGACAGGGAAAGGGTATCATTATAAGAAGTTCTGAGTGCAGTGCATTCAGAGGAGCTCTGATATTAGCTGTTTTGTTCAGCAAAATCCTGCATTGTTCCACTGCGTTTTTCACTGTTGTCTTATCTCCCGACCAGTGTGAAACTCATTTTGCACTGGTAGAGTCATATCATACCTTATTATTATACTCTAATCCTGTGTCACCTTGCTTGAAAAGACAGAGGTGGCTCATTTACATTGCAGAGGGAAATGTGAATTCCACTCTTACAAAACAATAACACAGGTTATCATGTCTGCGCTCTATCTGTATATGTTTATCCATTGTGCATGGTGAGTGAATGAGGTTTACCTGTAAAGCCTTAACCCTCATCTGACTCTTTTCTGGCTCCCTTATCAGTCTCTGTTCCTGTTCTTGTTACTACTGTCACTATGTCTAATCTAATTTGCCCCAAAGCTCAGCGTCAGTACATGCATTCTCAATCAGCTTGCCACTTCTTAGCCACGTTAATGTCAGTGTCAGTTGTTATGTTAGAGCTCTATCAATGAAGGGGAGGAAATCTAATGTCAAGAGGTAAAAAAAAAAAAAATTAAGTGAAGCAACAAAGAGAACGAAGAGAAGACAAAGCAGAAAATAAAAGAATGGAAGAACAGAAAAAAAGCACTGCCAAGGTGGATTGAACAGAGAGTGGGGTTGAACGGTGGAGAAAATGAGCCTATTGATTTCTTTTCATTAGTGTCAGTTTCCACTGCACACTTTTGCTGTGTCCTGCTCCACTCCTGTTTGATTGGATGCATGTTAAAGTGCTACACGCTACAGGGGTGGCCCCTCCTGCCTCTAATTAAATGGCAGATTGGTGGAACAGTGTTTTTCCAGCGGTCACAGGCGCACCGCCGCGTGTGTCGCTCACCCTGTCCTGTCCCTTGCCCTCTCTGTCCCTCCCTCTGCTCTGTCATTTTTCTCCCCATCTCCTGCCATTCTCTTCTCCCTCCTCCTCTCCTGCATTTTGACCACTTGCCAGCTTTCAGATGAGCATTTCAACTCAGCTCTTCTCATCCAACTATTTTTCATCTTAGTTTTGTTTTTATCTTCAGCCTATATATATATATAGATATACTGTACGTTTGTTTTAATTTCAGGATATGATTTTTCCCTCAGCCACTTCATGATTCAGACTCACTTTGAATAACTTGCCTCATATTTGACTGTCACTAAATTTTGCCAACAAGAGTGTACGGGCTGTGTTTGTGTGTGTGTGTGTGTGTCTGTGTGTGTGAACACCCTGGAATGCACTCTCAAGTGAAAACATCTCATCTCTCATTTGCTATTCGTGGGGCTCAGAATGCACACCCTCCCCACACACATATAAACACACCTACTCACACACACATACAGCTTTGAAGCCACCATTTTTCATTCCTTACTGGATGGTTAATGTGCCTTTGAACACACACAAATAGCAGATGCGTGAATAGCTGTCATTGCTCATTCCTGCAGCCGTTATGCCTTTGCAGTTGCTGAAGCTAAGAGGCTGAGTGCCTTTCCCTGATAGCTTAACATCAACCCTCCTATCATCACGTAAACACACATAAATACCCACTTCTCTGCTTCTCCCACTGACATCGTCTTAGACAAGCGCTACTTGTCTAACTCCCTCACAAACTGATCAGTGCTGCTCCGCATGGCTGCATCAAACAGGATTTGTGTTCTGAAATGGCCTCTCGTTTCACACTTGAGAGGAGTTCAGCCCGTCGAGTGAGGTGACCTGTGAAACAAAATGCACGAGGCTTTCAAAGGCAGAGGGATAGGAGGAGAATAGAGGAGAGGTGAGGAATAAATAAGCAAAGCAGTGTGGGTCGCTAATAATAACCACCTTGACCAAGACCAGTGTTTCTGACAATTATTTTAAAATTATCTTTGTGGGATAGTTTTTGGGGAACACTCTTGTTCCTTCTCTGGTGGAAAATTAGAGGAGAAGCTTGTTACCACCCTCATAACTCTCCATGAAATATAAGGCAACATTCAGCAGCCAGTTAGCTTAGCTTACCGCAAAGGTTGAAAACAAGGGGAAACAACTACTCAACCTACTGCCTGAAGGTAACAAAAGCCACCTACTAGCAAAGCTAGTACTAATCAATATGCTATATCTATGTTAGATACTTTAACATTTTTGGAAATACACGTTCGCTTTCTTGCTGAGCTACATGACACATTAGTCTAATTTCTGTCTGTTGGAAACTACAACCAAGAGATTGTTAGCTTAGCACAGAGAAAGGAAGCAAGGGGAACAAAGCTAGCCTAGGTCTGTCTCAATTCTAAATGTCGAGCACCTCTAAAACCACAACTTGTCATTTCCACACTTTTTATTTTTCAGTGTTTATGCTAAGCTAAGCTAAGCTAAGCGGATGCTGGTCAAAGTTTTATATCTATCCTACAGACATGATAGTGGGGATGTTCTTCTCACCTGACTGTAAGAAAGAAAGCAATAAGCATACTTTCCAATATGTCAAACTTGCTTAATATTCATCATAGACTACATGTTAACAGCAAAGAATCATTAATTGTTTTAATTATTTTAATTTAGAATTTTATCTAAATCTAGAATTTTGTCAGAGCAGATGCAATTTTCTCTTATATCTCACTGCATCCACATAATTTATTTTATCAACAAAAACACTGCAAATACCTCAGTGACTACAGTGACTTTTTGTGAGTTACACAACATCGTCAACCACAAAATGGCCTCTGAATAGTTTGTGGTCAGCATAGGAATGTGCTCCATGACAGGAGTAAGTGTAGAGGAAAACTCATTCACTTTTTTTACTTATTTTACACAATTTGTTTTACTTGATAGCAGCAGCGATGTACTTTTTTTTCCACACTGACATAAGAAAAAAACTGACACTACGCAAAAAATGAACAAACCCAATTGACTCAAGCACAACGCAGTGCAGGAGTGTGAGTGGTGGAGGGGGCAAGCAATGAAAACACATAAACAAAATATGGAAGTGGAAAAAGCTGGAGGTATGTGTAATAGGGAAATTGGAGTGATGCGATGTGGAAAAGGAGTCAAGAGGATGTGTTGGAAAAAGTTGCGATGTACTGATGTATTTCAGGAGGAGGTGTGTGTTACAACTGACAAGGTTACACATTCATGCTTACACACACACACGCAAACTCACTCAAAAACACACATCTTTCACAAGAGGCTATCAGACTCCACTCCCTGCTGTCACTCTCTTTGCTTTATCCCCCTTGAGGACCTGGCACTCATCTTTGTTTACCACACACTCATGCATGTGCCCCTCCCTCTCCAACACACAACATAGACGCTCACGGAGTAACGTGCAGCCCTAGAAGACAATCAAACTGCAATTTCTCAAACACCTTGCCGGGAGCTTGCTTGGAACAAAAACAGGCAAATTTATTCCTCAGCTAAAAGGCATCAATAATGTTTAATCTGCTTGCCAGTTTCTAGCCAGGTTCCACCTGAGTGAGCACCGTTTAGGTAACATTTCGCTACTTATTTTGCCAATAGCAAGACCGTGCCACAAATGAAGCCAATCAAGCTTCACAATCACTATCTCATTCACATTCTCACTCCCTCTTTCACTCTCTCTGTCCACTTTATTTGGACAAATGTTTACCTTTGTTTCCCAGCTGGTGCTGCAATTTGCACGACTAAATCACATGAAATCAATTGCAGATTCCCTCCTTGAGAAGCCGAAATTACATTGTGAAGGAGACCAGGTTAAAAAAAAAAACATCACTCTCACTCTGTCATGGTAATGAATGTAAACTAGTGAGGGCCACCGATGCCATTGCTATATCAAATCTGCATTTAGATGGAAATGTTATCACAAGCAAACCCCCCACAAGACTGCCGTTTGTTTGGATATCTACCTGTGTTTCATATTGCTCTTTGTCACCCTTTTTTCTGTACAAGTCTCACCTGGATGTTGGGTGATAAAAAAAAGGGAGGGGTGGTGGTGGTGGGGGGCATACTGAAGCTGAATGTCAATAAGAAGAAAAGTGCTGAAAAAGAGCATGTGTGCTCAGTAAAACTCCTTCATCGGAAAACGTCAGACTGTAAAGTCCAAGCCTCTTTGTTAAATGTTAACAGGCGGATCTTTTATTGACCCCGTCTGGTATCTTTGCCTGTCACTTATGAACGTTGAGAAGAGCATGGTGTGAGAGGACACATGCTCCAGCTCCTCCTGGAAGCTCCACCTCCAGCAGCTTACAGATACAGCTCAGATTTTCTTATTTCCTTTCTGCTGGTTCACAGTGGCATCTACGTGATCGTCACCGTTGGCCCATCTGTCTTCACTTTAGAGGTGCTCTCGAATTATTAAACACAGTCGGCAAGCCTTTATGTGGCTGGCACAGAGCTGCACACAGACACAGGGTGGGCGGTAATGGCATTTTCACTGTAATAGGAACACAATTGGGAACATCTTTCCTTGTTCTCTCCCTCACTTTCTTATTCTTCCTCTCTCTCTCTCTTTCCAAGGTGCCTGCAGTGGCTCTTTCAGTGATAAAGGCCCCTTTGTCTTCAATTTGCCCACATCAAACCCGTCAGCCTGTCAGTCAAGAGCTACCGGGACTGATGGACTGCATCCTCTCTTGTCATCCCTGCTCCACTCCTGTTGCCTGCGTGTCAGCTGATTATTTGTTTGTGTAAGTGTGTGTATGTTTGTGCACAAGTCTGTGTGGGTCATAAATCATGACAGATGAGCTGTCTGACAGAGGCCTGCTGTTATTAGTTGATCACTGTGTTAAGAAGCGACAGCTGATACAACATAACTGGAATACAGGAGGTTCAGGTCAAACTGTTTTTGTAGTTCTCAGGGTTGGGTTTTTATCTACAACATAATGGACATTAATGCACAAAGCCAGTGTATAAAAAGGCTTTTAAAAGAACTTCATGGTAATGCTTTTAACAGGCATATAATTTCCTAATAACCTACTAGAAAGTTTCCTGGAGAGGAATATGTCATTTGGTAATAAGTATAGAGAAAAAGAGGCAATGTTCTGAGACAGATAATTTATTTTATATTTAGGTCTTTTGGTTGTTAAGCACTTGTTTATTTCCAGAGATAGGTCCTCAAAAGAACTGCATCAGTTACATGAAAACTTTACTTTTACTTTTGTATGTTTGGCTGACTATCTGAACAAACTCTAAAATTACTCTTATGCTAACAATAAATTAGAATGGAGACAAAACACTGCCTCCATTTTCCCTATAATAAGTATCAAATTACATTGTCCTTTCCCAGGACTGATGGAAGAAGTACTTGTACACTTTAGTTAAAGGTGCTATATGTACATTTTTTGCTGCACAGTCAACATTAGCACTAACAGCTGTTTGCTTAATAGTCAAGGAGAAAGGTTGCGAGTTCAGCATCAAACATCACTCCTTTACTCGCTAAGAGCTGTCTCCAGCCATGGAAAACAATGCCAGTGTTAAGTCCTGTTTTGCTTCGGTTTCACTTCTCTTCTTTCAGTGAAGTTAACCTGCTAACTAGCTATCCCCGTTATATAAGTATTAGCCACAAAAATAAAAAGGAAGTATAAAAACTGCAGTATTCATTATGCAGAATCGACCTTTTGAGTGTTATACTATGTTTCTGAATCATTATCATTGATGCATGAAGTATTTTAATGTTGCAGCTACAGAGGTGGAGCCACTTTGATCAATCGGTTCTCTGTTCTTTGAGCCTGCACAGTAACTAGTAACTACTGCTGTCAAATAAATGAAACAGAGTTAAACTATTATATTTCCCTCTAAAATGTGGTGGAGTTAGTATGTGGTAGTAAATTCAAGTACAGTACATGAATAAATGTATATAGTTAACCTTCCACCACTGCTTTCCTGGGACCTTACACTGAATTAACAGTTAAATATTGTAACAGCTTCTTTCTAAGTTAGTACATCTTACAAGGAAATACAACAAATCAAAGACGGAATGATGTGCCTGTGGAAATACTATAAACACAGGAAAAAAACAAAACAAAGAGAAGTTAAGTGAAACTTTTGAGAATGGGTAGGAAGAAGCTGAATCATTTTTATCTCCTGATATGAATAAAACATCTCAAGGACAGCAGCGGCAAATGTGGGTTTGTTTGAGCGAGGGGATGGTCTGACAAAACTGCTTGCTGCCTTTATTGTTTTGCAGCGGGATGTAGAGAAACGTATCCTTTTAACAAGACCTTGGGTGATGCACAAAGACAAACGGAGAAAACAAGGGATGTAGAGAAAAAAACATGAAAAGATTGGTGGCTGCTCTTAAACGCTGATATGTTATTGTTGAGGAAGAGAGAGAGGGATAGAAAAGATGCTGAAGCTGAGACTGGCCCAACCAAGCCCAAAAATGATAACCATGGCAACAGAGGCACCACAAATGGAAAAAGGGGGAAGGAGCTTCTGATCAGGGCAGAAAACACACACACACACACACACATTTAACTATGTGCTTTGGGGGTGGCCTCTTCAAAGAACAGATCTGAGGCTATGTACTGTATAATGTAAATTGAATGAAGGGGGGACTGGATTCCTCCTTCTTTTTCCACTGTGTTTGATCAGTGGTCTGTGTTTCACTGCAGTGCAGACGCCTTTCCCCTACAGGAAGTACACAAGTACACACGCTCTCAAATATGCAAAGACGCAGGCAGATAAAGACACAAAGTTACACACACACACACAGATGTACACACAGTCCACACCAAGTTACTGAAGTTTCGTGTGTGTGTGTGTGTGTGTGTTGCCTGTCTAAGCACAGCGGGTCTGTGAGGCGGACACCATGCAGGTTTGGAAATGATGTCTCCATGCTGACATTCTCTTGCATGAGATCTTATCCCCAAAAACATCCCTCCAACTCCCACCTGTCTCCCCCGCCACTCCTTCCCTCTACTCCTCCTCCTCTCACCCCCCCGATGTTTTCTATTGCGCTCTATTTCTCCTCTCCATACCTTCCTGTCTTTCCTCGTCTTTTCCTTCCTCCCTGACTCCTCTCTTACTCATCTCCTCCTCCAATATTTTCCATTGTCAGCGTTACATCCCCCAAATTTTTATCACGCTCTCCGTTATTCTCACTTTAACAGTAAAACAAGACTAAAACAAAAGTAAATGTAATGTACAGTGCGCTGTAAAAACTGTACAGACGTTAGCTAGCAATGGATGCACAAACTGTGTGTGGTTGTGTGAGTGGGAGCCCCCCCCCCCCAGCTCAGCCTCTGACTAATTCTCTCTTTTCCCTCTGTACGTTTATGACGCCCGTTCACAAAGCACCCAGACGTGCAAATTTTCTAAGACATTTTTAACTCGCATTGGTTTTGTATGCGAGTTGAATCAATTTCTGCTACCCTGGGTGAATTTGCATCTTATCACATTTTTCCATTAACTCTGTACGCAATCACGCAGCTTCTTTGTCTGTATACATAACTACAGTTAAGTGGCGCAAGGTGACGCAAAGTTTGCCAATGTTAATTTTTTGTGGAATATGAGAGAATCACTTTGCAAGGCAATGTGGGATTCCAGGCAGTTCAGTGATGTGAAAATAGAAGAGTTGGAAAGTTTCTTGCAGGTGGGAAAGGAAATTTACCTGCAGCCTTTACCTGCAGTGGATCAATGTCTGTGAATGAGAGAGTCATTACTGTAGCCTTTAGGATCCCTCTGTTGAAAATAAGTGCTACTTGGCACAAAGTCACACACACATCCAGAATACTCTAAACTAAATCTCAGGTGCCAAAATTAACACTGACACTTTGCCTCTACTTATTACTCCTCGGTCTCCCATCTTCTAATTTGCTGTATAGGTATATTTCCCAATTCCCCAATTCCCCAAACACTTACTCTATACTCTAATCATCCCTTCAAACCTTTTCTGATCCACACTGCCTCCTCTTGCCTCCTTGTCTCCTTGCAACAAATATTAACCATCTCACTGCAGCTCTTTCTCAGAGTCTGAGCTGACTTCCAACCAGGCCATGTCAGGCTTCACAGGAACTCCCTGGAGGCTGCTGCCGTGACTAATTCTGCACCTTCTGAAGCATAATGATACATTTATCTCGTGTGGCACGCGGCCAACATTTGAAATTCATAAGTGCACATAGGAGCGCTTGTACAGAAGTGCAGGCACGCTCGCACAATCATCAACACGTACACACATCCTTGCAAAAGCCTCAACCCCTAATCTGTTCCTCTCCTCCTCCTCCTCCTCCTCCCACCCTCTTTTCCAATCTCTGGGCTGTCAAGCAAAGTGTCATGGGGTGAGGTTTAGTGCCAACCCTCCCTGTGGTCCTCAACCTCCCGTCGACTATTTCTAGAGTCACTCAGCCGCGAAAAAAAAGTGCAAAATGCAGGAAAGGAAAGAAAGAAAGCAAAAACAGTAGATGTTAATGCCCTCAAAACTAAAACTACAACTCCTCCAGAGCAGAGGCAGGGAGTGTCTATTTGCATGACATATACACTCTGAAAGGCACATGTGAGTGTGTTTTTTAGGCTCCTCTGAGATGCTGTGTGTGTGTATGTATGTGTGTGTGGGTTAAAGTGCCCACTGCTCTGTGAATTGGCTGCATAAACTACCTGGCAGATGTAACCTGAGGGTTTCCACATAAACATATACCCACATAGAGAAAGACAGAGGAGTTGGCTGCATTTTCATCATCTCTGACTGTGAATCTGAGCCCTGAGTCACAGAGAGGCCCCGGTGCCAAGTCCGTAGACTTTTTTCTTTTTAATTTTTTTTTTTTTTTTACCTCCACAGAAGGCAGAAACAATACAATACAGAGCGGAGCAGACGGTCGGGGAGGCCACTGAGAGCGATGAGGGGGCGTACAGTCTGTCCTGCATACGCACAAACACATGCAGATACACACAGATACACAGCAAGGGAGTACAAGGAGAGTATACAGAGGGCAAAGACGGACTGAGGGATATGAATGCTTGTGCTGTGTGCTCCTCCCCACAGAGCTCTGTGGAATAGACAGATAAAACTTCCAAACAGGCAGTTAGGGAGGCTGTAGAGCAACCAGACCAGACGTACAGATAGACAAATGACTCAGAGTTACCATAGGTTTCTGGGTAAGTAAGTTTTTGACAATGAGGTTTTCTTTTCTTTATGCCCTAGAATGTGTTTCTCCATCACACTTGCCTTCTCTCAGTGAAGGGTTTAAAAAAGTCAGTAAAACCAGATATGCAAACAAATGTAAAATGTCAAATCTCTCTCCAGAGTTTGGGTAAGTTGCTGACATATAATGAGAGGATTAAGATTCTAAACTCTAGCTTTTCAGCCGAATCAAAGCGAATTTTAATGAGCTCGGCAAATATTAGAAATAAATATCTTGGAGATTTAACAAAATATCAAAACTGTTTCCCTCTCACGGAATTGGTTGAGAGGATGAACGTGAAGCTTTGGAGATCTCAGCTTTGTTTTTCTTCTTTACATCTCATCTGTTCGCCTCTTCTTGCAAGTGCTGTTGGGGTAATTATGAGCAGATGAAACAGGAGGAATAAGTGGGCTGCTAGCTCAGCTGCGAATGACTGTGTTCAAGGTATGCACACTGTTACAGAGAGAAATGGACAGACTGACAAAGGCAATGTCAGTGTGACCAAGTCTAACACGTAAAGGAACAGGCGCTTTATTCCCACGACACAACGGACCGCTGCTGTGAGCTACGAATCACAAATTGTGACCATTCATTCGTAGAGATTAGGTGAGACATTCATTTTGCTGCCCCTCGTGGTTTCTCACTTATGAATGCTGTTTTGTTTTCTACAATTTGGCAACAAATTTAGAAAAATTGAGGTTAAAAGTCCTGAAAACCTATTTTGTCGATCAGCTTCTCCCTGTGAATGACGGACTCCGACATGAAAATGCAATTTTCTGCCAAAGTTAGAAGAGGGCAATGCTGGTTAGTGCTCTAGAGAGATTTCTGTGTTTATGTTTTTCTCACAGGTTTCCTCACTGATTTATGCTTCCAATGTACCAATTAAAGCTCAACACCATCTGAATCTGCTAATGTTACTAGGGTCACAAGTTGATCACACTACACCTACACACTGATGAAGCAAACAAACTGAGTTTTTGAGTGTTATGTTGTGTGTTTTGCCTAACTTATTTGTCTTATTTGTTCATGATTTTTAATGTTATTAGATTTGCAACAATTCAAGTGTTGCACTCAATAAGCTAATCTGCAGAAAATTAATCAGCAACTATTGGTTATTATTTTTTTAAAGTTATTTTTGAACTAAAATGCCAAACATTTGACAGCTCCAGGTTCTCTAATGTGAGAATTTGCTGTTTTCCATGTCTTCCATTACAAATAAAGTAAGACATTCTTCTTTATAAATCTTCTTTCTTGGAGTTTCTTGAAGTCTCAGAAAAGGTGAAGAGAACTTTTTATTTAAATATAAACTCCTTAATGTTATAGAAAAAACATCTCTTTGAGATTCAGATTACACAAACAGGAACCTGAGATTTGAATTACTGTAAACAAATGCAGTAAGTTTAAGTAAGTTTTTACGTTTTTTCTTACCTCAGGCACTCAGTGTGCAGAGCATGATGATTGCTTGCTGTTTGGCTTCCTGGTGTTGATGTGGGTTTTACTTATCTTTGATTGGAAGGACATGCTTGATTACACATCTCTCTGCCCCTCATCTAGTCCCTCTGCCTCCCCCTGTGTGCTCTACAACCAGGGTCTTATGACAGTAAGTGGATCCAAACTGACGGCACTGACCTATGAAGGATTATACTGTATGTATGGTGTTTTGAATTTTTAAATGTGCAGGAGGGTTTCACAAGTTGCAAATGTGCAATTTGGAATTTAATTACAGATTTTCATTTCATTCCTACTACTAATAATGATAACTATGAGTCACGTGGCAGAGTAACTGTACATAGGACAGTCTGACACATCAGAGGTAATTTGCTGGAAATGTACAGTTATGCTCTGTGCACTGTGGGTGAGGTGACGGGGACTGCCTCCAGTTTAATGAGGACTCACCACAGCCCGCAGTCAGAAGCAGAAGGAGGGCCAGCAGGGGCTGCAGTCCACACACAGGCAGTACGCCCTGCATCCTGCTGCACCTGGAGACAGAGACAAAGAGAGAGGGAGGGAGTGTGAGTACAATTGTCCTTGTGAGAATCCTCTGTTACACACTGTATAGCTGGATGAGTCATTGGTAGTAATTCCTTTTCATGGGATTTTTTCCCCCTTTTTTCTCAATGAGGGGCCTTAGGATAGAGGGTTGTCAATTCATTCTTCACTTTAATTCACTGTTTCACAATATGGGTGTGATGAAGTCCTTGGAAGCCCTTTGAGACTGTGATTAAGGGCTTTTGAGGGCTATACAAATAAACTTGACATGATGTGACCATCGCGTTTAATCTTTTTCAAGTATAATAAAGAAATATGGTATTATCTTTTCACTTCACAATACCTCACAGACAAGTATTGTCCCATATGAAATTTAAAAGGCTTCGTTCAATGATTGTCCTTACAAATTTATTTCTATTCGGGGTCACAGGGTGGTTAAACCTACCCCAGCATGCACCAGGGAAAGAAAACCAGACTGGCTGTACTAAGAATGGCAACTTTCCCAGGGTGTTTCACAGACACAGATGCTCAGTTTATACTCATGCTCTCAAAAACCACCTGGCTTGAAATCTACGCCAACATGAAGCCAATAGTATGAAACACTGAGCCACTAACGTCAAAGTTCTACCAATGCTAAGATAGTTAAAATAGCTTTGATTAAAGCACAGTCATTGTTAGCAGGTTTACAAAATCTTGGGTAAAAAAAAAAAACAAACCTCTGCCTACAGTTTGTTTACCTTCTAAATAAAGGCATATTTGTTGACGTATGATGTGGGATTAACAGAGAGGACCAACTCAGCCGTGTGTAGAAAAACAACACTGCACAAGAGGGAGAGATACTGTTGCATCTGAACAACAGAAACAGTCAAATAAGAGCACTAGAGCCAAATCTAACATGATGGACCTCTAGGCTCCCTTGTTGCACACGACATGCTGAAAAACCCCTCCGAACAGAAAAATATCAAAGCAACATCAATGCTGTCACATTAAACTCTGAAAAATATCTTTTTGAGAGTCAGGTTGGCTTTAGCTGTCTATGGTTTGTCTTATTTGGAATAAAGTTTTTTTCTGGGAAGTAACTGGGGAATTTTGCAAAGTCTTACACACACTAGCTTGGGTTTCACTTCAGTTCTTCTAGGAAAGTGACGTGTTTTGATGTGGAGCATGGAAAAAACATTCTGAAATGACTATCTCAGTATATATCGCGAGGCTGAAATGTTTTCTTAGCCAAAATGTCTTCATAACCTTTTAGTTTTATCTGTGTAGCTGGGCTTACAGCAGCCTACAGCAAGAAAGGAAGGAAGAGATGGAACAAGGCTGAATTAATTTCCTTGCACCTTTGTGTGTGTGTATGTGTGTGTGCGTGCTTATAAATCTGTGCATTTATTTTTGTATATTTGACTATTAGCCACAGTAATATGTGTATGTCTCATGAACCAGGGGACAGAGACCAAATGAGGTAGGTCAGCCCCTGCCGTGGGGCCTGAGAAACCCAGAGTGTAAATAATGAATATGGCATCTCCAGAGATGTGTGGCGGGCAGAGCAGGACCTGAGGGCAGGGGAGTAGTTTGGGGGAGGAGGAGGAGGAGGAGGAGGAGGATGTGACGGCTGGTGGTGGAGATGCTGGACACAGATAGCCAGTGTCAGTTACAGCAGTGCTGGTCGCTCTGAGTCAATCTCAAAAGGTGCAGCCAAGGACAAAAACACTGACCTCATCCCAAATACCTCTGCTGAGCCACGGCCGAATGGAGGCTGATTTTAAAGGTCTGTGGGTGTTTAGTGTAGATCCACAGTATCTGTGACTGATAAAAAATCACATAACTTCACGAATCATTTAGTCCTTTTAAGGGATGAAAATAAACTACTATGGGTTAGTTTAATCAGTTTATTTTTACATCTTCTCAAATAGACTTTTGCTGAGGTACTGCACTCTAAGACAGAGCATCTTTTCCTTAGGGAACCATTTGAAATAAAGAAAAGCTGGTCAGTGCTTTATAGGGCATCGCCAAATTAGACAGAGATTAGGTATACATATTAGGTATATATTTGCACTAAGGGAGTCATAATGGCCCTTTAAGGGTGACCATACTGTATGCAGCTTTCAGAAAAATCTTCATTCTGCAAACAAGCAACTTTTGCCAAACTGGTGCAATCTTTGTTTTTAATCCTTCCATGACTTTTTTGATTTCCTTGTGTGTTTTCCCTGTCTTCTTATAAGAGTGAATCCAGCTAGAAAAGCTGTGCACTCCCAAACAACAATCTTTAACAAACAATGACGACGAAAACATGCCGCAAGAAAACAAGAAAATTTCTAGCAAAAGTCTCTGCAAGTTGATTTTCAAAGAATGTTCAAATTTGCAGAAATGCCTGGCTTCTTTAAACAGAGGAAAAAACAAATTCAACAATCCCAAAACCCCCAAGTACAGTCTCCTTTGGGTTGTTTACAAGATGCCTCTGTAGAAGTGTATCCAAAGTCTATATTTAGCTCATTTTACAACAATGTTAAATTTGTAGCAGAAGCCTTTTTAATGTGTTGTTTTGTGGTCGGTAACAAAGGGGAATAAACACAACTATTTAACAACAGAACAACTCTGACAAATGATCCACACTATCAAATTCATGGGGACTGCCTTAATTAGTCAGGAGATGCACAACAGACTTGATATCACACTAGAAAGTAAAATCTAGTTTATTAAATATGAAACTAAATGACAGTTGGGTGTTGTGTTGCAGCTTTAAGAAATCACCAATTAAATTGTGCTTACAAAATTGCATGTAAATGTAAGTCTACCTGGACTGCTGCTTGGCTTTTCCTTATTATACACTCTAAAGCCTTAGAGTCTGAAAAGCAAGAGACTTTAATACTGAGTCACAGTGTGATTTTAGAATCTGCATTTTCTTCCCTTGTTACAGTTTGATAACTGCTTCATAGCCTCACTCTTCTTTTTTTTCTCCCCAGTTTGTCAATAGCAGCTACTCGTGTGCTCTCAGGGTCAGAGCTATGTTTACTGTGACTATGCTATTATATACTCCCTTTTATTTTCTCCACCCATCATCTCTCCAGCACACTTACTCTGCTATTGATTGCTCCTTCTCCTTTTTATCCCCCCTGAGTGCTTTCTTTTGCCTCCTACATTTTACATTTAGGCATTTTCTGTAGTCCACACATCTACAGTGAATTAAAAGTGCTACAGTTGAATAACCTCTTCTTCCTTTTTTTTCCGTGCCTCCTCCAGAGCACCTTCTTTCCTTTAATGATGAAAGGTTATCTCTTGACTGTATCTCCACAATGGGACTCCTGCCGGTACAAGAATTCTAGGACAAGGTTTCATAAGCGTGTGTGTATATCTCTGTATCAGGCATGGGACAGGCACCATGCTGCGAGTGTCCTTTCAAAACATCAGCTCACTTCAGTCAGACAGTCTGACATTACACACCCACATACTGTACAGTCTAAATTCAGCTGCAGACACAACACCCTGTACATCCACAATTTGCAGGATGAATTTTCCAGTATACTGGTATGGATGGGGTTTTATATCACAGAGGTTTGACTCAAGTTTATAAATTGATGTCTGTTAAACTCCACCCACAAACAGTGACTGTTCAGTCATAGCTTCACAGGCGTAGCCAGGCACAACAGGCCTGTCAAACAGTGGATGCGTTACACTTGCTGAGTTTGTGTACAAAGAGTTGTAATAGGAGTGACACTCGATACTTGGAGATTGGACTGTAATGCCTTTAAAAAAACAAACAAAAAAACTAGATCAGAGTTTTAGGAGCTGTCAGTTCCTAAGCCCTACTGTTCGCTACAAATGTTAGCATGTCTGGCTAACTAGCTTTATAACTAGTTATAGGGGTAGCATTAGTTTGCCCTTGCTAGCAACAGTCGATAAAATTTGCTAGTCGTCGAGAATCCCCATAATCCCAAGAGTAGAATTTTATTGTCTTTGGTGCGAAATTTAAGACCCATTGTTTTGAGAATTACTAAGTGTTTAAGTGGTAAATTTGCCACAGTTATTGGTAAAAAAAATGGCATATTTGCTGTGCAATAACAAAGCTTGACAGCCATAGCAACAGTAACTACAGGGACAGGGCTTAGCAAACTTCAACCTGTTTCATAAACCAAACCTAAACTGAGTGATCTCCTACCGGAAAATCAGTAAGAGCACTCCTTGTGGGTTTAATACCAGCCGGAAAGATCCAGCCAGATCTCAACATGTGAGATGAGTGCACTGTTCCCTATCCAGCCTGTCACAGATACTGTAGATATGACAGATAGACCAGGGGACAGACAGCTAGACGGTTACAGACAGACAGGAAGACAAAAAGACAGACACACTCTGAAGGAGAATACAGAGCCAAGCTGTCGCACTTTGTTTTCTGTCCCAGTCGAAGACCTTTACAGGGCCAACCTCAGCCTTTCATGGAGAAGTCTGGTCCAACCCATCTGTCGTTCCATCTTAATCTCACCTTCTACCTTATTCTGCCAATCTATATTTGGATGGATTTAGCTCCCATTCTATGTCTGCCACCATCTGTATCCATGACTCCCAATTTTTTATGTGTTTGTTCTCCCTCTTCTTTTCTTTTCATTTCTTTTCTTTTCTTTTCTCTGCTTCTCTCAAATTGTTCTGTCACTCTCTCCTCACCACGGTGCATTATTAAGAGGGCTCATTAATCACTCAGGCTGCCTGTCTGTCACTCCGTCACCGCACACTGCTGTTATTCCTGCAGCACACATGCGCACACACATGCATGCGCACAATGGTGCTGGTTTCACAGGGAGAGTTAGTCCCATCAACGTCTGTGTATAAGTCCCTTAGAGTGAAAAATGAGGCTACCCTCCGAGTGACAAAAGACTGTTTTCCTTCCAGGAGGATATTACCAAGGTTTTAGCAAGCAACCTGTCACACTGTGTCATACATAAATGGCTTTAGTGCTTCACATTTTCTGAACAAACGGGGCCGGTTCTGTGTTTGCACCTGTCTTATGGCATGCATCAACCTCAGGGTAGTTTCTTTTGTTGCTTAGGAGTTACAGTATAAAAGCAGCTAAATGAAAACAGTGGCTGAGTGGGTGGCTGTATTCCAGTTTATAAAGCCTGTACAAGGTAGAATAACAGGTTCGGTGAAAAAAGGTAACGTTCTGTGGGCCAGAACAGAACACGCTGTGCAGAGGACAGATGAGTCACTGATAACTCACTGAACTGCTCAATTACCATCCATATAGTAAGGGGAAGAAACAGGGGTCAGAAATAAAAGATAGAAATGGCAAAGACAGAGATGGTGACAGGGGAGAAAGAGGATGGAGGCAGAGTGGTGGGACGTTAAGAGATATCTCAAGACAAGAGTAAAAGAAAGCGGAAGTGTGTGAAAAGAGAGAGGGTGGGGTGAGTTGGGTGGTGAGGAGGGTGGGAGAACTGGGATGTTACACAGCCATAAATTTCCCCTGATGCTTTGCTAGGTCTGTCGCTGTATGTATCTACATGCTTGGAAGGGAATGGGAGCTGGTAGACCGGTGTGGGGGAATATGGCTGGGCTCCCGAAAAAGAAGATATTGCCATCCGATTCAGAGCCCACCATATGGGCTTAGACACATAACGCAAGAGAGAGACAGTTGCATTCCATCACACACACACGCATGCACGCACGCACACACACACAAACTGTGCACACTCAAGCAATAACATTTTATTTAGAGTCTCAGAGGCTGAAGAAGATGCAGGTTATGAGGGCGGAGAACTTGCAATAGCTCTGCATTATAATGAAGTCTGCCATATTATGAACACGGAATATGCAATGTACAAAATACCTATGGGAATGCAAATGTACCTGTGTGCTTAGAGTGTGAATGAAGTGTGAATGACATGGACAGATGCTTATGTGAGTGCTGAGGCACGCACTCAGACACACATATGCATGTATGCACGATATAAACTCATTAGTTCATACATCTGTGCATACATCTCAACTCAAGACGCATTTGAACACTCTTTGTAGACAGGTTGTAATGTCATTAACTCGCAGTGTTTTCACTGCATAGGGTTTTCTGTTTTATTGTTATTGTGTCATTATTTTCTTATTGTTGACTTTTTCTTTGTTCAACTGCAGGTGATGCGTTCGATTTTATGTAAAGCACTGTGTAATTGTTATTTTGAAAGGGGCTATACAAATGCAGATTATTATTAATAAGCTCTGTTGTACATGAATGAGGAGCTCCTCATGCTCACATGAAAAGGTGCAGTTAATCAGGAGTTGGGCAAAGAGGGACGGTGGGATGAAAGGAAGGAAGGAAGAGGGAATGAAAGCAAGGATGAGACTGTGCTTGTTCCCAACGTTATCGCTATGGAGCTGAAAAGTGCTGTCAATTACAGTGAAGTGTTTTACTGCGCCGTGTGCACATACCCAAACCCACACATAATGCAGTATGTGCTTTTATTGAATGCTTTTGGTGGACTTAATGTGTTTATTTATTTGCTTTTCTGCCATAATTCTTCCATTTTAAATAAACACGAAGGTCCAAAAGGCAGAGGAGAGATAAAAAAAGAGAGAGAGGCTGTGTACCACATAACGCTGACCAGGCTCTACCACACAAAGCAGGGGTGACATTGCTGAGCACCCTGATGGCGCAGGGTGGGAATAAGCTTCAGGGCTGCCCAGAACTATACAGAAACCTATTACTTACAGCTGAAAGCCACCCAGGTCTCCGTCATTCATACGACGCAGCTACCCACCGGCCAACAGCCAACAAAGCCAGGCGCCCTGTTATGGAGTCGGCTGGAAGCGCTCTATCACCCATTTGTTTTGTTAAAAACATATTACCTTGCTCTCTGCAGGCACAAAAGGGAAGCTCATCTAGTACGTGTGACTAAAAAAGGGCAGGAGTAAGAAATATAAAGAAAGGAAAAGATTTGGAGAAAGCGTAAGATACTGTATTGAGAAAAGAAAGCGGAAAGGGAAAGGAAAGGGAAAGTACAGGGAAGTACAGGGAGAGGGAGGAGAGAGAGAGAGAGAGAGAGAGAGAGAGAGAGAGAGAGAGATTCTCCTGAAAAATGAGGTGACAGAAAGCTTTTTACGTGCAGGAAGGGTGGCCAGGCAATTTTCAAATGTCTGAGACTTCTCATTTGCCGGGCTGCAAAGCCACTTTATACGGTGGCAAATGTTAAACTTGTTCTGGGCACATCAAGGTCCCCTTGGCCGCCTGCTTGTCTTCGCCTGGAATATAAATGCGGCTCCAGATGAAGGTACAGGGGAAAAATAGTTTCGACAACTTGTACACAAGAGTTTAAAAACGCAGAGCGGCAAATACCTACGGGATTCACGCAGACAAAAGGCTGTCTTACACTACACATATGTGGTAGTGGGTGTCGATGAAGGATAAACATCGGAATGCAGGATGCTTTTCTGTATGGCACCATATGGCTTTGAATTGTCTATTTCTTTTTATGATTAATAAATTCTTAACTTTGTAAACCCACACAGAGTGCAGTATGTAAGAAAATGTTCATTACAAGTCCCCAGAGTCCAAGGTGATATCTTCAGATTGCTCTTTTTTCACCAAAAGTTCCAAAGTAATTTAATTTAGAATAATATAAAATGAAGAAAAGAAGAAAATCTCAACACTCTCTAAATTGGAACTAGTGAACTTAAAAAAAAAAAAAAAGCTAACAAATTTAGCAATTCTCTAATAAAATTATCTCAAACTTTTTCACACTTTAAATCATAATTTTTAAAAAACGTTTGTTTTCAAAAACAAAGCAGGATGTGAATAGACAGACTTTATTGATCCCTTGGGGATGACTCTCTCAGGGAAATTAAGTAAGAATTACACTGTGGGAATTTTTTTTGATGTTGTAAAAATCATATACATTGACCACAGATTGCATAAAAGATACAGACAGTGAAAGTGACCAGAGACTGTAACTGAATACTGGCAAAAGTAGTTCACCCACGGGTGTTAAAGCTGGACTGATACAATTCCAGGGGACATGACAGTTCTAAGATATATTGTTACTGTCTCTGTCGGTTGTTTCTTAATATCTTTCACAGGTACTGTAGCATGCACACACACACTGTCACCATATAACACACAATGATGCATGATGATATCATCTAATAATCCTCTCTTATGCTGATGCCTCTATGGTTAGTTAGGTTCCCCCAGTCAGACCAGTGACCACTCCTGGACTTTACTGACCCACATCCTTCTAGCACAAACCCCACCCATAACTACACATACACACACACACACCACACACACACACACACACACACAGAGTCTGTTTTGTATACAGCTGTATATGGTTGTGGTGAAAGGATGTTATCAGTTTATTACAGCAGGTCTGGGAGCGGGACATATTTCACTAGGACGGCAGCCAGGTTTTTCCTCTCTACCCCTCGCTCACACTCTTATTCTCTCCTCTCTACATTGTTTCTTTTCTCTGTTGCTCCACTTCAGTGTGTACGTCTCTGTCTTTCCACTCTCTCTCTCTCTCCCTCTCCGTGTTTTTGACTGTCGGCAGGATCTGGAGACATATGGGGTTCAGTAAATCCTCGCTGTTGACTGCAGGCTGTAAAAACTCCTCAGTTAATCAAAGTCAGTGGTGCAGGGACACTGAATCATGCTGGGGCAAAGGCCTGGGAGTCGGTCAGTAACCCCACACTATCAACCCTGCACCAGATCGCCCGTTCGAATAAATACAGTGGCAGCCTATAGATCTGCGGGATTGTATCATATATAGTGTCATGAGGTGGCTTGATCTTGGCTCTTGACCTGCAGCCATGTAGGCATGTTGTGGAGTACAGAGAAGGGTGGAGTGATAAGTAAATGCGAAGGTTTACTGTCTTGCAGTGGTGTTGCGTAATGATGATAGGGCCTTAATAAGATTAAAAATTTGGATTTTGGAAATACATACCGGAGTTACATCTTTATCCCTGAACACATGCAGGATGATTCATGATGGAGCCATGAACCCTGACCAGAGAGGCAACATCTGTGACAGCCATCTCTGCCGTGTATGTCATGTCACAAAGCCATCTAATAGGAATATATCATGCGTGAGCTAAAACCAGCGAATACTCCATCCTCTTCCCTGCCACAATCCCTCCTCATTCCTCCCTCCTCATCATGCCATAATTAACAGAGGGATGAGAGCTGCCTGTCGTTTAGGGAACTCATCTAATCTTCTCCTGTATTTTCCCAAGGAAGTTGAGGAGCAGCCTGGGAGATGAGGGAGGAAGGAGGGGGTGAGGGGTTGTGAAAAAAAAGAATAAGATGGATGGCATGAGGAAAATTAGAGAGATATGTATTCAGAGATACTCCTATATGACACCAAGGCAGTGTGTGTATGTGTGTATGTGTGTGTGTGCGTGTGTCTTTCTCCTCTTCCATCCAATAACTCAGCTTTTAAAGTTCCAAATTCCATCCAATCCACTTTTATATTGCTCTTTAAATCATCTCATAAACAGACTACACACTGGGAAGTATGCGTCTGCGGCCTCTGTGTCCTTAACACACACACTCAAACACACAGCGCACAAGAGCCCAGTGGCGAGGGTAATCTGCTGCTTTGATGGGCAGTTAAATCAGTCTGCATCTCATCACAATCACAGCATCAGCGGCTGCCAGATACAGACATCCATCTGAGGCACCTGAGAGGACAAACATACGCACGCACACACACACATACACACACACACACACACACACACACACACACAACCAAATCATCAAGTCACCAGGATGCAGACAGACAGATGGTGTGTTTGTATCATGTTCACGGGGGCGGGATGCATGTGTGTGTGTTAAGTCTCATCCAATGATTCGGCCACCTGAGAGGGAGCCTCTGAGGCAGCGAGGACTCAGACAGTCTGGATTGTGTCCTGTTACCTTCAGTGTAGCAGCTGCTGGCTGACTGACAGCTAATGGCTAAACATGCTGGCTCCAAGGTAGCCACAAAATGTGGAGGTATTTTGACCCGATTGTGACATTTTCAGTCAGCTCTTCTAGGCTTTTTAAATGTTATTGGACCAAATTGTAATAGCCAATTGCAGTAACCTGGTTTGGCCACTACATCAAAATCAGTATAGACCAAGATCCCAAACCTGAGGCCAAACTCGTGGCAGCCCAGAGGAAATTGGGGGATCAAAGTTAGTAGATTTCATCCACTGGGGATCGTGAATGTAAGTGCAACATTTCATGGCTGTGTGTCAGTTTGGACCAAAGTAGTGGACCAACTGACCAACTGGTATTGCTACATGTACAGCTACACTGACAGCGGAGCTAAATTATTATTTTTTTAAAGAATTATGTTCTAAATTAATTGTATTTGTACATATATATATATATATATATGTGTGTGTGTGTGTGTGTGTGTGTGTGTGTGTGTGTATGTGTCTTAAAAAATAGACTCATGACTGTGACTGCTGAATGAAAATACTCATTCATTACAGTAGCAAACACAGTAGTCACTTGATTTAAACTTTTCCTTGTGCTTTATAAAGCACAGTTTTTTCATCATTAAGGTTTGAAGCAAATGAGAAGAGTGAGATTAATTGAACTTTAAACAAGTAATGTAAATACTTGATAGAAGTTAAAAAGACGTTTCACTCCAATTTTCATTCATAAATTATCTAAAATGATATTGACAGTCAAAGTATGCCATAATTCTACACCTCTGTTTTAAAATCTATAATTGAACTGAACTACACAGTTCATATACACATTCATACATGGAATAAATGAGTGAATCATGGGTAATATGTGCAGTGAGTTGTGACTGATTTTAGTGAAAGGTGGAGTGAAGGTGATCTCAGTCAGCAGTCAGGAGGAGAAAAGAAGTAAGACAACTGATTTAACATGTAGAGAGACTGACAGAAAACTGACAAGAGATAAAAGTGACACTGAGATTAGCGATTAGAGCTTTGACTATAGTACTATCTACCAGATTGTGGATATAAGGGAAAATATGCCTAAAAAGGTTTTTTTTTAAAGCTGATGAGAGGCAGAGACAAGATGAGGAGTGTCAAAGTGCACTGAATAAATTGAGGAGAAATTGGAATTGGAGCGTACAGTGGCCAGAGAAAAGAAAACCTGATTTTGATGGCAGGAGATGGAGACAGTATGAGAAAAGAAACAGCGTGAAGTAGAAAGATACAGCGCTGCGATAACTGCATGGGGTGGGGTGGGGGGAGAGAATCGAAGTTTTAGAATTTAAGAAGAAGGAAATCAAACGCTTGAAGCACCAAGAACAGAAACGCTGGTGGGGGTGGGGGGTGATAGAAAGCAAGCATACTAATGGTGGTGGCAGCTTCGGTGTGCTCTATACTTATTAAATGATCACTCTTAGAATGGCTAATGAGTCATGAAAGTCTGCAGATGTTTCCAGTCTCCCGTTAGGAGCGGCAAAACAGCGAGAGCACTGTTAAAGTGTAAATAAGGAGGGTGAGGAAGGTGTGAGACTCTGGTGGGAGATGCAGAGAAAAGGAACGACTGTGGGGAGAGTTAACACACCTCGCTGAAAAAGAAGATAACAGGAGAGATTGAGGAAAAGAAAGCGTGATCGAGAATAAGAGAGGCTGGCAGGGGTTTGATGGCGCAGCCTGGCTATTTCCAGTGTTATTGCGGAGCGGCGCGGTTCGCCTTCAGTCCGAGCACGATTCCCTGGTTTGAGACGGAGACAGCCTGGGATCCCCTAGGTATATTGATTCTCAGGCACACTCATTTGGGAGAATCAGAATTGATGAGACCTGCCTAAGGCCAAGGTTTATTTATTTATTTATTTATCTAGTGCCTGCTCTGGCCCTATCTGTCTGAGAATATGGGGCTACCTGCTGGGGCCCCGGCAGCTCGCGGTGTCCAGGCGTGACACCTAATTTGAGGGCATGTGTGTGTGTGTGAGAGAGTGAGATATTGAGCACGCAGGAGGCCACCTACATTGTGCACACGCTCCATAAATCAAGACAAGGCAGCCAACACAAATTGACATTTCACAGAGGGGCGTAGTTTCATTTGAGGTGCACTTGATTGTTAGTTTTAGGCTGTTTCTGCAGTGTCATTATGAGTCAGTCAGCCTGCTACCAGAGGGATCAATTTAAAACAAGCTATGTGCTTTACTCCCTGCTGCAAAGTTTACTCTCTTTAAATTACACCCTGTCATCATTTTAGTTCTTAATCGACAATGGAGATATCCAGAGGCTTCCTCTCACTTTGACACTGTATTATGAGTTAGGATAGTTACTCTTTACAGAAATAGCTTGTCATTTTGGGAAAAGGTGTTTATTTACTTTCTAGCAAAGAGTTACACAGTACGAGAAGATAAATACCACTCTCATATATGTAAGGTATCTAAATATAAAGCCACAGCTGGTTAGCTTAGCTAAAACAAGGGAACATGGAACACTTGTATTCTTGCACCAGCATCTCTACAGATACCTAATCATCACATTATATCTCATTTATTTAATCTGTCAGAGGGTTATAAGCAATATCTTGGTTGGGAACTGTAGTTTTTTACAGTTTGGTTTTTGTACAGATTTAGAGGTGCTGGTGGTTGGATTTTGTTACTGTTGGACAGGGCCAAGCTGGCTGTTTCCCTGTTTCCAGTCATCATGCTAAGCTAAACTAACTGAGTCCTGGCTATAGCCACTATATTCAACAGTCAAACCATTCCTTTAAGCTTGTGCCTTTATCTAATGACTAGAAAGACTTGAAAAGCATAGCCCAGATTCAGAGTAAACAAGTGTTCCTCAGCATCTTCACAAAGGTTTTCCCTCAATGAAATTCCACATATCTCGCAGCCAGACAGTGTGTTTCCCTGTGACTTGTTATCTCCCTCTCAGCCTTCCCAATTCTCTCCTCCCCTCGTCGCCGCCCCAATCTTGTAAGCTACACAGACTGCCTGATAATTGGATTTCAACAGACAGTTCAAACAGCGGCATAAAATAATTAGTGGCAAAACTCGGAATCAATCTCAGGCACGGCGATCATCTCTCTGGCCCTGGCAGGTCTCTCTGGGAGTGCGACAGGAAAATGCATGACATCAGTTTTCCACAGTTTGAAGCTTTTCGTGCCACCAGCATGAGCGCGGGGCTATGTGATGTGACGAACCGTGAGTGAGGCAGTACATACGTGTTTGTGAATGTGCATTCAAGTTTGTGCGCAGCCGTGCATTCAATATGTGTTTGCTTTCTGATGTGGACTAATATGTGTGTGCACGGAGGAAGTGATGAGAAGCCCTTCGAGTGTGAACCAGATGTAGCAGAGCATCAATACATCCCCCCCTCCCCCATCCCTTGAGACAGGAACAAAGAGGCCAGACTACATCAGGCAGGCCTTTGATCAGCTCAGTTCTATCGTGTTCCTATCAGTAATTGACAGCCCTCGGATCCCGGATGTTTCCTCTGCAACACCAAAAGTCTTAATGTCCTGTGATACATCATATGGCCTTTGTATTTCATGTACACAACAGGCGGTTGGTGGCATTATGTCCCTGTGGCTGTTCTTGCAGAAATCTGTAAAGCCTTTCCAATGCACTATACATTCCGTATTTTATGAATATAAACTACCTCATAATCTGTGTTGTTTTCCATTTTGCGTGTGGTGCAAAAAGAGTTCTGGGGACTACATGACTACACGGTACTGGAGTGTTAAACAAACCTCCCGAGTGGCCTTATCACCTGAGTTAATGTAATGAAACAGATTAGGACCTGCTGCCTAACACTTGACCAGGGAAAATTAGAACCCGCCATAAAGTGCTTATTCATCTCCGCTGAATCCACCTTCAGAAGAAAAGTCAAGAAAAAAGCGAAGGCGCTCCAGCCTGAATATAAAGTAATAAAGTGATTTAGTTTCTACTGCTTCTTTATTGGAGGCAAATTAACCTGCTTTACAGTGAAGAACAGTGTTACCAGCCTATAAATTTGATCACATTTATTATATTTCGCCCTGCTCAAGAGAGGAAGATGAGGAGAAGGGGGACTTTTTAATTTTTATTCTGCGAGTTCACTCAAAGATTCCAGCATTGCAGAGCTAAAGCAGTTCACTCAGAAATGCTGTTTCTTGTTCCTGGTGTGTTTTCTCAGTAACATGTCACACCATTTCAACACACACACTCACAGGTCCGTTGGAGAGGTATACAGCTGCTGAGTTTTTTTTTATAACAATATAAACCAAACGTAAAAGAGCCCTAACTGTTTTAATTGTGCATTACAGTCGCCCATTTATAATACAGCTTTGTGACAAGCTGCCATTTATGTTAAAATGCAACTTGTTCTTCTAATCTTGTTGGATAATAGCTTAATTGTTCTTAGTGTTGTACCACAGCATTGGTGCTGGAGTGCAGAGCTATTAGCCCATCATATATCAAGCCCTCAGTGTCATGTGTAATGGCTAAGTGTTTTGAACCAACTAGCTCGTGGCAGCATGAATCTTCCTGAAGGCTGGTGATTATTCATGACAGTGTCAGCACAGAGCATCCACCTTCAACCACACAGCAGGTAAATCCTGGTCCCAGAACAAAGATGGTGGCAGGGAAGCGTCCTTTAATTCCTTTTTGCCAGGAATTAATCAGCCCGGTTTCTAATTTCTCACCCAACCAACGTTAATGCCTTTCCCGTGTGATACTCTAAATAAGAGATTAAAAGCCACATGCACACGCATATACAAACACTTAGACACACACACACACACACACACACACCACTGAACTGATGACAAACGAGGACGCAAAGGCTCATTTGAATATCAGAGAGAAAGAGTGTTGGTGTGCCAGAGTAACCTCCTCCAGCCTGTGCAGTAATTACTCAGCACTGAAACAAGAGGAAACACAGGCTTTGTGAAGCATCAGAGAAGGAATGTTTGAAGATGAGGAGAGCAGGTGAAGGAGCTGAAGAAGCTTTATGGAAGAAAGGAGGGGAGAAGAAGATGAAAAAAACAGAAGAAGACAGGGCTAGACTACAGAAGGAGTAGAAGAAAAGATTTAAAAAGTTGGATATGATTTAGGAGGAGAGGCAGCGTGTGAAGTTAAAACCATCTTTCTCGTCTTTATCGGGCTAACCTGATGGGACAGGGATGCAGGGCAGTTTCCTTGGACCATCTGTTACATGAAAACCCACTTGTACACAACAGGTTCAGATGAAGAGCCCAGGAGCAGCCAATTTCTCTGGATGACGCCCTACTTATTGGGTTGTTTAAACTTGCCTTGTCCTTTCCCTCCCTCCTTTATCTGCTTTTCTTCATCTAAATGTCCTCTGAAGCAGTATCCTCAAATGTTCTTTATTTAGTTTTTTATTACTGTTTATATTCATTCCTACCTCCTGATGCAATGTTTTCTCTGGTTGCCCATAACTCAGCATCCTCTCTCAACAAGTCCTCATGCTTAAACAACAAAATAGGTTGTATGTCATTGTCCTCTAAAATACGAGCATTTTATGATCTGGTGCTCCTGTCAGCAGGATGAAATACCATTTTACTGTCTTCCATAATGATATATATGACCATTACAAAACCATTCATTGGAGCACTCTCTGATTTGCTATGGTCTATGGTTAAGTTTAAGTAAAGTGACCGAACTATACCTGCTTGGGTAAGTTTAGGTCATGGTTAAAACGAATGAAACTAATTAAATGCAAAATTAGCACACTAACAATTTGTGTCATAATTTGCTTGTTAGCAATAGAACAAAGTAGAGGTGAGTCACATGGCAATTTCATTAGCTTGTTTAGTCATAAACCAAAGCAGTGGATAAATGCAAAAATTGATCTGATGATAAGTAATATTCTCATTCATCCAGGTCATAGTTATCTCAAGGAAAGTTTTAATCGAAAGCAACTGGACTTAATTGTAGTCTAGAAGACGTTTCACCTCTCATCCAAGAGGCTTCATCAGTTCGTGTTCGCAGCTGACCAGGCTGGGACTGGTCCAACTGTTGAAATGTCTTCTAGACTACAACTAAGTCCAGTTGCTTTCGATTAAAACTTTCCTTGAGATTGATCTGATGATGTTGCTGGATGAAACATTAAGGGAACATGAATGCCTGAATCATCAATGAATTACATGGAAATCCACCCAACAGTTGTTTAGACATTTCATTCAAAACCACGTGTGAACATCATCTTGGCACCAGAGGAAGGGGAATACCAAAGCTTTTAGGATTCATCATCAGGGGACCTTAAATATCCACACCAATTTCTGTGACAATCACTTGAGCATATAGAGATATTTAATTGGATAAATTAACATTTTGACTTGTTGGAGGTGCTAGATGACTAAAATCAGGAGTCAGTAAATTCACCCTCTGGGCACCATGAATATCTCTATGAAATTTAATGCCAACCCATCCAGTAATTATATTAGATATTTCAGTCTGGACCAAAGTGGAGGACGAAATGACTGACCAACATTGTTACCAAGAGAGCTATGATTCTAGCGTGGCTAAAGATTGTGGTCCTAGTTAAAAGAAACAAAGGTTGACTGTTGGTAAGAGACAGGATATAAACTTTCCAGTAAGACAAACACTTTTTACATCTAACAATACACCACAACCTCTTCAAGGTGTTTTACTGCACTTTAACAACATTGTGCCTATGAGACAGGACAGTCATTAATCACATGACCACAAGTGATCTTGTGATTATCTGGTGAGCACTGTCATCTCATAGCAAGAAGGTCCCACGTTCGAGCCTTTTCTGTGTGGAGTTTGCATGTTCTCCCCTGTGCCTGTGTGGGTTCTCTCTGGGTACTCCGGCTTCCTCCCACAGTCCAAAGACATGCAGGTGAATTGGTGACTCTAAAATTGCCCGTAGGTGTGAATGTGAGTGTGACTGGTTGTTTGTCTGTACGTGTTGGCCCTGCGATGGACTGGCGATCCGTATAAGGTGTACCCCGCCTCTCCCCCAATGACAGCTGGGATAGGTTCCAGCCCACCCACCCCCCCGCAATCCTTAATGGAATAAGTGGTGTAGATAATGGATGGATAGCCTTTCCTCATTACACATAATATAGGTAAAATTATATTTGACATCATCTTTTTTTCTTGCAAGTATTACACGTACTGAAAACAGGATCTCTCAAGGATATCACAAAGACTTTTCCTTCAATGTTTGCTATGCAGCACTTCAAAATTTGACCTGCTCAAAAAATTCTTCATAAGACCTGTGTCAATACGAGTGGAACTCAAGGAATGGTAATTTCATCAGCAGCCCTGCTGTGAACGTTAGTTAGATTACTTTCAAGTATGAAGTACTTTTTATCTGTCTGGTTCATATGTGAATCTACTAGTTACTACAAGCTACTAGCTCTACTTTATTCATCCACGTTTTTCTCTCTCTCCTCTTTCCCTTTCTTTTCTCTCTCACTCTCCATCCAATTTCCTGCTGTTCCTCCCTCTCTGTGGGAGCACTCATGAGTGTCTTGGCAGAAGTAGACCCAGTGAAGGTCTCACTCCAGGGGCCTGTCAGAATTTCCCTCAAAGGCCAAACACACACACACACACACTCACACACACACACAATCCCATACCTCAATACTACAGTCAGAATGATTGGTGTTATGAACTAATATGGCTTTCTTTCAGTAACACTACTTATTTCGTGAGCATAATTAAATTTGATTCATTGTTGGTTTTATGTACTGCTTAAGATGACAGTCGATACTTTCCTTCCTCCCCTCCCTCCCTTCTCTCTCTCTCCCTCTGCCCCCTTTCCCTCTCTTTCTCTTTGTGACTCTTTCTGAGACCCTGCAGGTGTCAGCTCTCGGTTCCAACTCAACACTTAATGACTAAATTGGAGCAATTAATTACCCTGATCGGTGATGTTAACCTCCACCTCTTCCACCTGGACTCTTGGCGGTGCAAATAAACCAGCTGATTCATACTGTAGCCTTGTACCCTGCTTGCTATTTGTCCTCAATACTGCAGTGGTCCTCAAAGCACTGCTTACAAAGTCTTAATGAGAAATCACCCTGAATCACAAGAGTCTATAGTGTATACAAAGAGAGAGTGTTCAGATGTGAGTCTGGCATTGAGATAGAGATAGAACAATGAAATATGATTGCAGAAAAAAATGGATCAACCTTGAATTTTATAGGCTACAATAACCTCTCTCCTCTCCTCTCCTATTCTCTCCCCTGACCTCTCTCCTGGCTCATTTCCCTTCATGTCTCATGCACCTGCAGCACTTTGTCAGGCTGCTTTGGCTAATTACACATCTCATCCTAACCACACGCAGCCACAGGCTCTCAGCTGTCCTCATGCATTACCACTGTAGAGGGACTTTACAGTCATGATCTGTGATTTTGACAGAGGAATCATGTATTGAGTAATAGCTCCCAATACAACAACTGAGGCAAATGGTTGGTAATTACCTCCAGTGGAAAAAAAACAAATAAGCTTTTCATATTTCACAACCAATGATGGGTTAAATATTGGGGTAATAATTGTGAATGCATGTTTATCTGTATGGCCTGCTCTCTCTCTCTCTCTCTCCTTCATTCTCCCTGAGCTCATATCTGGTAACCTGCCGCCGCCCATCAAGCCCTGATGGATGCTGTCCTGTCAGTGCTGCCAACTGTTCAAGCAATAGCTGCTTCTCATCCTTCCATTCCCCACCTTTCCCCAGGTGCAATGCTGCGAGCCCACAGACGCATTTGATTTTAATGGCTGCTTCACACATGTTCAATTAATTCCTAAAAAAAGAGTCTGTGAAGATTTTTACTTAAATTAAATCACAAGACACAACTGATGACAGCAAATTTCTGCTTTTGTACATGAATTCTACAATTTCCTATGAATGTTGTCTTTCCTGTTTTTCCTTGTCTTTTTTTCTCTCTCACTCTGACTGTACCGACTCACTGTTTGGACAATGGTGGTGGGGAAATTGGCTGGAAGTAAAGAGGAACTTAAAGACCGAGGTAAAGCCCAAAGGAGTGGAGAATGCATTGAATGGGAGGGAAAAAAAAACAGGGCATATTCTCCAGTCTGTGGTGTGGATAATGTGACCCTGATATCAATTCAAGCTCAGCACCCTCTGCAGGCTCTTCACACACAATAACTTGAGGAGAAAGTGTCAGGATCAGCTCTCAACATATCATAACAGTGTAACAGTTGGCAGGGAGACAGACAGAGCTTTTTGGCAAAACGTCACAGCATTAAAACTTTGAGATACAGAAGAAGAAGTAAAGTGAAGAAAGTGCTATGTCAACAGGACTGCATAACGCATTAAAGGAATAATTTTGGGATATCTGCAGAGGGACAGAGATGAGAAAATGGATACCACTCTCATGTCTGTCCATTAAATACTATAAATTCTCAAGCAGTTACTTCAGTGGCAGAGAGCAGGCCTTTATATCAGAGACAGGAGTTTATTCCTATTTTTCATGCTGACAAGTTAACATCAACTAAAACTCCTCCATGTTTACCTATTGTCCTGGTGAAGTAACGATTAAGTACATTTCCATCGCGCTAATCCTGTCAGTACAAAACTTATCTTAGCATAAACACTGCTAGCCAGCCTCTCTCCACAGCTAAAACAGTTCACAAACCAGTATTTCCAAAGCTCACTAATTATGTTTACCTTCAGAGACTGCAATGCTAGCTTTTTCCTGTTTCCAGTCTTTATGCTAAGCTAACCACCTTCTGGCTTTAGCTTCATATTTAGCCAACAGAAAGCATTATTGACCTCCTTATCTTTTGTTAACTCTTAAGAAGAAAACTGATTTCCCAAAAGGCTGAACTATTCCTTTAAGCACATATTAGAAAGCATTTAAAGTGCTGCCCTGGATTCTTTTGGGTGTTACTTCACATGACCTCTCCCTACCTCCCAACTTGCCAGACAACATCTTTTACCTGTCAAATTGTATTTTTAAAATATTAAAAAGGTAGTTCAGATACGAACTGGACACTTTCTACCTCAAAAAATTTTTGCTTTTTATCCATTCTGACAACTACAAGACCACAGAAGAATACCTGTTATCGCCGGACAAGGGTGTAAGGAGCAGTAACTATGTGCTGTTGTGTGGGGAGAAGAAAACACGACTTCTCTGAGGCATAGATGGTGGAAAAAAGGGTGGAAAAGATGGTGTAAAGTGCTGTGGCGCAGTGTCTCCACAGAAGATAACACAGATGATTGTCTTGACACACGAGATATGGCATCAGTGTATTTGAGGTTTGTGAAAAGGGAGGAGAGACAGATGAGGCTGAGGGGTACTGATATTGTCCTGGCTCAATTACAACATTCTTTTTGTTTTTTAAATTTGTAAGAAATAAAAGCTTTTGTGTGTAATATCTTGTTAATATTATGATACAGAAAGAAATTATTCCTTCGGGATGAGAGAGTCAAACAAAGAAACAAGAAGCAATGATTCAAAAGCTGAGAAGCACACAGTTTCCATGTTAATGCTCAAGCTCCTTACATGCTCATTATTTACATAGGAATTGTTTAATTAATGGCAACCAACATAAAAGCCCAGACTGTTCCGACATAATGACCCACAGTGGAACCAAGGATAGATCCAGACCGAGAGAGATTTAAATGTTACCTGAGGATAAAAAAATAGAACTCCAGTGAGGCCACAGAATGAGAAAGCCACAAAGGGCAGTGAAGCATGAGCAGTTCTAAAGACTAACAGGTCCTTGTTATTTTCTACACTACAAGCTAATCAAAGCAAAGAGTCTGACCATGAACTCCACGAATGAATCTGCAGGTTTGGTGCTCAAGTGGTGTGTCATTGTTTTTTTCTTAAACAGATACCTTCAGTTACACTGTTGTTCCAGCGCTGCGCCTCCTCTCTGAAGGAGGCGGCGTCGGCAAGGCTAATTTAATTCATCAAACAATGTTTACTGAGAGAGGAAAAACAAACACCTGGCGCTAATTCAAAACGCATTTCCACGCAGAGGCTATGCGGAGTGACGGGGGGGGGACCCGGGAGGGAGCTTTGTTCAGTAAATTATCAGCCAGAAGGTTTAATTGAAAGAAACGGAAGAGGGAGGTGAATGTGGAGCGGTGGATAAACGCATGAGTGGAGGGCTGACGTTGAACGGAGAAGTAAAAGAATATAAAACATCTGTTTGTGGTAGGGAGACCTGCTGACTGAGGATGTTGGCACAACAAAAATATCTCTGGCATTCCTTTAAAAAAAAAAGATGTGGATTCTTTATGGGCAGATACAGGCTTTATCCAGGTTGACCTATTAGCAGAATAGATTGTTCGCAACCCCAAATGTTTTTGTTGTTTTACGTTTCTTTTTCTTTCAAAAGTCTGTGTGGTCAGAGTCTGGCAAGAAACCTTTGCTGAATGCCATTCCCTGTCAGATCTCTACTGTGTAAAGGCAAAAAATGGCAGACAAATACTAAAGCAAGAAAGAAATTACAGATTCTTAAAGTCTGTCAGTATTGTGGACTTATGCAGTTGGCATTTGTCTCAACCCCATCAGTTAATTACAACAAGAAAATCCTAAATCCATGGATTACACTGTATATCTGTAAAGACTAATTACATCGAATCCATTGCAGAGCCTTGAAACTTTCCATTGTGATTCCACTTTGATATCCCACTTTTTTTTTTTTAAACGTCCTTACAATAAACACACTATGTATTCCACCTGATCATTACTGTTTGTCAGACTGTGTCACAGCTCTGAAGCCTAAATTTCTACATACTTGTCTGCAGCCATGCTAATCGCTCTGTGATTCAATACTTGGGCACAGGAGCGCTCAGCTAAATGCTAATATCAGCATGGCAACATGCTAATAGTGACTACGCTAACCGATGTGTAGCAGAGACATTGCCTACCATGTTGACTTTCAAAGGATCATCAGTAATTTGTCCTGAGTTTGTGGCAGTAACCATCCAATAGCTGTCACATTTCACTCAAAACCAAAAATTTCAAACTGATGGTGAAAAAGAAAAGTCTGGGGGTTGATAAAATGAGTCGGATTCATCCTCTGGAAACCACAAATGTGCAAAAGTGGCGATCCATCCAATAGCTGTTTGGACCAAACTGATGGACCAACTGACAGACAGACAGACTGACCTAGCCATCCAAAAACACACGCTGCCAGTCTGGCTAAAAACTGGAATATTTTGAAGGTTCTGATCATCATTTTCCCATAGGTTGTTAGAGAGTTTTCCAACTTTCTGGGAAGCCCATGTTTTATTCATGTCAGTTCAGAATTAAATTCTGTTTCACACACTTGTAACTTATCACAGTGAACATTTGGTTGATTTATTAATGGTGGCAGAGACTCTTGAAAACTCTACTTAGTAATTAGTCCAAGTAAGCTGACGCATCCAAAACTTGAGAACTGGCAGAAGTACTGAAATCAGGAAATCAAGCCTAGAAGAAAAGCTATGAAAAGATATTGTAAGGGCAATGGTGTAACTTTGGTTTGTTCTGAATTGAAAACGTTTGTAGAGATTTGTGAAATAGCTGATACAACTCTTGAATGTTGGACTGTTAACATGTTGACATATTGCAAAAACAAGATAATTGGACTAAGCAATCGTCATCTGTACAGCAGTGCAACAGGTTGCTGTGGTGAGAGGGAGGGAGGAAATCCATCTACATACTTATAGCCAGCTTTGGGAAATGGTTGGCAGTAACCTAAAGCATACATGATTTGTGGTTAATGGGCTAGCACATTCAGAATCACTGGTCCTTTAAAGAGCTGAGTGGTGAGCTGCATCAACAGAGCTCACTTTCCCCAGCGAAGCCACCTTCGCTGACCTTCTGAAAGGTACCGTTCTGCCAAAGAAAAGCAAACACCTCATTTATCTGGCGGCCGATGCAAAGAGCAGATGCCACAGGAGGCCTGGGTAGCTGGCAGCCAGAACTGCGGCTGTGACAAGATGAGCAGCCTGAGCTCCTGGCTTTAGGAAAAGGCAATAGCTGCTTGGACATACACCACTGCTGGATGGCACGCAGGTGGGCAGTTTAAACAAAGCTCAGCCCGGACATAAAACCAGCCAGGTCAGAGGACACATAACACTGAGTGATCTGGAGCAAGGTGCATCTAAAAAAAAAAAAAAAAAAAAAAAAATTACACCATTTACTACAGCCATTTATAAATGGCACTTACAGTCAAATCGCAATCTTGAGAATTAATTTACAATGCTAATTTCAGGCTGCATTTTTAAAAGTGCCATTAATCCTGAGCAGCCTCTTCTTCAGCAGCAGCAGCAGCAGCAGTGTGGTCGAGGGAGAAACAGCAGCCAATTAAAGCTGTTTGTAGTAATACATAAGAAATGACAAACGCTGTGATTGCTGCAGTGTGTGCTGATGGGCTGCTGAAGACGCTGAAGACGCTGTCCTGTCTGAGATCCTGATTAAGGATAAACAGAGCAATCAGGAAGCATGATTGCGGAATTGGCCTCTTAAACATGTCAAAGTTCAATTGTGACCTTGATGCGCTGCATTCAGAGAGACGCAAAGGAAGAGGACGAAGGAGACAGAGGAAGGAAGAAAGATTGTGTAGTTTCCTCATGTTTAAATTTAATGTTGTTTGTGACACTACAACAACACACAACTATTCACTACTTGCACACAAACTCGGTGAGAATCTCCAGCACTGATCCACTGTGAATCTCCACTGGCCTCTTTAAATCCACTCTAAATTGCTCTCCTGCTACCTCAGCACTGAGTGAATGAGTGTGTGTACATTCTGTGTCTATAGGTTGTGAGGCAGTGAAGGTGGTCCAAAGAAATGTTTTCCTAATAAATCACAAGGGAGCTTTTAAAATCAGTGTGTGCTGCATCGGGGAGTATTTCTTTCTCCATTCCCTCTGAGAACACCTGAAGCACACACAGCTTGACTGCTAATGGCTCGGCGGTAAATCACATCACGCACTGTAGAGCTGACTTGGTGTTTAGGCCATTCTCGGGTGCTCATCTTGTGCTGCCACAGCCAAGACAAACACAAAATACACACATACAGTCAAGTGTGTGCACACACACACACATACAAATTCAGACTTCCCTCCGAGGTGAGTGCTAAAACATCCACTCCACAGCTTCAGACAGCTTTGACCCTTTTGGAAAAGCTCTGGGAGGCAGCTAATGGCTGCTCGAACATGCTTCCTCTACTGTTGAGCCTAGTGGTTTGACACGAGGAGGACAGGAGGGAAGTAGAGATGAGATAACCTCAGCTTTGGTGTGTCTCACTCTGATCCCCTCTCTGTCAAAACAATGAAGGTCACGCTAGGATGAGGCCCAATTAGGGCCTGGCCTCAAACACCCGAGGTGCCTGCTGCCCTGACTGCTTAGAAAATCGTTGTATTTGTCTGTGGTTGGACTTGGAGAGGGTTTTTTTTTTTTTTTTTCCTTGTGTGTTTGGAGCATGTGGGTGGTTATGCATTATGGGAACACACATCCCAGTGTACATTAAAGCAAAGAAAGGACATCAGCAGAGAGAGGCATTTTACTACAATTACGCCTTCGACAAACTAGCTGCTCTGTTTTCTCCGCTGCTCTCCACTAAGCCGATGGGACGCTAATGTAACGGCTGGACTGAGCAAGTAAACACAGATAAGAAGAGTCAGAGTGAAACAATGATTATTTATTAATGAATGTACACACACACACACACACACAGACACACACTCATTTATCAACACACAGTCCTCAGTGCAGCCGGAGTAACCCCTACACAGAGACAGACAGTGGTCAGTGATCAACAGCTTAGCAAACAGTCCAGTGCAGAGAAAGATCCATCACAGACAACAGCCCTCCCAGTCAATCTGAGCTCAGAGCCAGACGCTTGGGGATAGCAGTGTTCTTCGACGAACCTATCACACACACACACACACACACATCACAGGCATTCACAGTCACTAGAGGTGCCCCAGCAGCAGTTCAGAGAGCAGTTGCCAAATTTATCAAAGAGGTCCGGGAGCAAACTGGAGGGCTCCAGCACTCCTGCACAAAGGGTAATTATCAGGACAGACAGAGAGACAGACAGACAACCTCTTTAATTACAGCTGAGGGGGAAAAACCCAGAGAAAGTGGACAGAGAAAGGACACAGGGGGGTGTATTTCATCATGGTTTATCGTTATGAGGTCGAGGGAGAAGACAGGGATGGAGGAAGCCTCCCTGTCAGGATGAAAGCAGCAGATATGTGTATGACAGATTTACACGCACAAAAACAAAGAAAGGTGCACCCACACACACTCACACAGTCACACACACATACAAAACAGGCAGCTGATTAATATCATCCCTGCCTGACTAATGACTGACTGGCTGCAGGAACGTCTCCTCATTTTCTGCATTTTCCATGCTATATTTTCTCTTCTATTAATTTTGCAGTGTGACAGTTAATTACAAAAACAGAACTGGTAACCACACTAACAGTTCATTTTGAATTTGCCAGAGCCGAACTGAAAAGCTACTCTAACCACTGCAGGAGAATCTGCCTGCAGAGCTTCTGCACAAAGCCACAAAATGATAATTGTTTAACAGCCTTGTACATTAAAATGTGCGACCACAAAAAGTGACCTCTGTATTCAGGTGGACTATTGGCTGACCAGGAGACTGACTTGGTTCTCTTCTGATTTGGGAGGCAAACAATTGTACTTTGATTTCCTTGTTTTCTCTGTTTTGGTGCAACACAATAAAAGCAATTTGAATGGAAATTGCACTTGAAAAATGCAGTTTTCCTGTGAACAATGCAAGAACCGCTGGCAAAATAAAAGCCCTCTTTCCACAAAAAGTGTTGGCCCCTTAACAAACTGCCACATTAAGCACAGTCCTTGGGCAAAAGTTTCAAGTCCCTATCTTCTCACATACACACCTGCACATCTGCACCACCCCCAGCCCCCATTTCTACCATCAACTCCAATGCCTCAGAGCTCTGAAGGCAGCACGCTTCACAGCTCCATGTAAAAAGCACTTTGGAGCAGCATTGGCACTCTTATTACCAACTGCTAGAACGACTAACGACAGTACTGGCAGGACATCTGACCCACTATCAGCCTCACAAGTTCCATATTAAAATCAATTTGATGGTGTCGGTGGCAGTTTCAGCACTCTAAGGTGGTGAGGAGATGAGATGAGGAGATGAAGTAAAATATTGGCAAGGAATCAAAGTCTGGTTGGGTCGAGCTAAAATACTGTAATTTAGATAGATAGATAGATAGATAGATAGATAGATAGATAGATAGATAGATAGATAGATAGATAGATAGATGAAGGTAACTCTAACTTTGGCCTTTTCACCCTCTTTCTAAGCTTCCCATCTAATTATGTTCAGCTCAGCACATTTCTGGATCCTACTGACCCATCTACTCACACACACACACACACACACACACACACACATAGCACACACACACACACACACACACACACACACACACGCACACAGCACACAAAGGTGCTCTCACACAGCCAAGGCCAAACCTCTGAAGCACAAGATTTGCTGATATCTGTCAGGTGGCTAAACCGACACGGACTGTAAATCCAAGTGTCACCTAAAGGCTGAGTTTGGACACAATTGACTAAATCCACCTGGTGGAGGCTGCAGGTCGGCCAGCTGCCACCGCCCACTCTGGCTGATTCTCTGTCTATCTGTGTCTGTATATCCGTCTGTCTCTGATCTGTCTGAATCTCTACTGACAACTTTTTTAACACCCATGAGCGTATATGATCCTATTCTTATTCACACTAGTGTAAAGGCTCTATCAATGGCAAGGTCAGTCATTCAATCCACCATTGTAGTCGAGACTGACAAATCTAAACAGATATCAGATGGATTAGTGTGAAATTTTGTACAGACTTTCATAGTGGCCAGAGGAAGATGCCTGCTGACTTTGCTGATCCCCTGAATTCTCCTCTAGCGCCATCACGAGGCAGACATTTATGGTTTTATGTAAAATGTCTTGACAACTGTTTGATGGATTGTCATGAAATCTGATACATGCATTCATCTTCCCCTAAGGATAAATAATAACCACTTTAGCGACCCACTAACTTAGTGACTTTTCATCTAGTGCCACCATCAGGTCAAAATTGTATATTAATATATTTTAGTTGGTATTGTAGTTACCAGTATTTTAATTTGTGACCAAATACCAATAAAACTAATGACTTTTCCATCACCCTGTGCTGTACTTTGTCTTTAGTGCTAAGCAGCCAATGTTAGCATGCTAACAAGCTAAACAAAAATGGTGAACATGCGCATCTTAGCGTTGTCATTGTCTTAGCATACTGGACTACCACAAAGCAGAGCGTAACTTTAGACTCTCATCCTATATTAATTTGTCCATCTCCACAGTCATTACTTTCACTGAAATTCCTTGTGTGAGCCTAGTCAATATGACCGGATTTCTTTGGTTTTGTTGGCAAAATAGATTTATTTACTGAGTTTACTAAGTTGACACTCCTTTCATGCATATTTATCCATGTCAGTGAGTGTCAGCCAGTTGTCTATCTTAATGTACGCGTTCATCTCTGTCTGTAGGTATTTGTCTGTGTCTGGCTCTGCATAAAACAGCATGATCAAAAAAATTGAAATTGAGTGATGTGAAAACATTAAAAAGCTGTATTACCACAACAATAAAAAAACCCTTAAGAAAAAAATGATTCATAGCTCTGTGCCTACAGGGAGACAGACGGGAGGATTAGAGAAACCTGTTTTTTCTGGTTGGTATATGGAATAAAAAGCAGAACGGACTTTTTTTTTTTTTTTGCATAACGACAAAATACACCAACAACAAACCTTTTGAAGCTACAATATTTTACAGAAATTATGCACTAAGGCATTCTAGGCATAATGCTCTTTCAGAATTCAGCATTTGTTTGAATAACACAAAGGAGGGGGAAAGTCACTTGTGTGGCTAAAAATTATTAACCAATATCAAAAGCAGCAAAAGTCAAATAGTGCACTCACACACATGCAAACCCTACACACGAACAAAGCCATCACATAAAATAGGAAGTCAGCATGCATGGATCAGCCCGACCTGGGTGCAAGGGATCTGAATAAAATTAATTATACTACTTTCCTATTCTCTCCCATAAATCCCTGTGATTGGTTTCGGCAACCCCAGAGCTAGATCTCTGATTAGCGAGGAGAGCTTTATAAGCATCACACTGGTGCCTTGGCTTCATAAATAGCCCTGCTGTGTGGAACTCAGGCAGGGTGAGGTGGAAGAAGACAGACAGAAATCACTCTCCGTAACAATGGCTTATGTCTCGCTTCTTCTACCCACTTATGTCCCGCTTTTCTCTAGCTTTATTTACGACCTTCCTGTGTGGAAATACGCTATCAGATCCACGGGATTCCTTTGTACCTCTACAAATTGAAATCGAACACTTGCTCCTACCCGACAAAATGCACCTCTCCTGTGGGAATCGCGGCACACGAGAGTGGAAAACATTGGCCATCTGTGGGCCTCTCAAGCTCTCGCTGTTTACCAGCTCATCAGAGTCTGACAGATACAGCCTGTATGACAATGATGCCAACATTACATACTTGATATCCTTCAGTGATGTATCTTTCAGTCATCCACTGTGTGTGTGTGTGTGTGTGTGTGTGTGTGTGTGTGTGTGTGAGGATGTGCCCCCCTGTCGAGTTTTTCTTAACTGGGAAAAGACAAACTATGAGGTAGACAAAATAGGCAATGCTTCAGGAGCTGTCCAGTGCTGAAACCACATAAAGAGCCCATGGGGAGCTTTTCTTTTCCTGAGGATTAACTCACGCAGGAAAAATACTGGCATAATGGTAAAACAAACAGCTATCTAGTATTTGCTTCTCCTCCAGGGTGTTTTAGGAAGTGACTGATAGAGACCAAATCCAATTCGCATCTACTGACGTGCCACCTGGTTTTAACAATAGAGGTATTGCGCCCGACCGGTGAGACAAAGGAAAGGCCAGGAGAGGAAAGGTAGCTGTAAGGAAATCCACCCTCCATACCCCCCTCCTACAATCACTGGAAGATACTTGACTATGCCCCTGTCATTAATTCAGCAGACAAAAACTGTTACCAGATGTCATTATTTATTTATGGTATTTAATAGGGAAAATGCTTCCTTTGAATAATACATTTGGTGGGAGAGGGGTGCAGAGCTGGGTTTGGGGAGGAGGGGGACAGGAGGGGGGTCCTTGATGAATATTCATGACCTGCGTCTGGAGGGATTGTGGTAAACTACCTTTTTTTTTTTTTTTTTTTCCCTGGCTCTGTGCCTCATGGGCTTTGTCTGCTCCGCCACTGGCCACCATGGCCCAGCTGTGCTGCTCATTTGCTTGGCTCTAGGTGCAGTGGCGAGCTCAATATGGCTAATGCCAGACTATTATATTATTAGCCATTGCAAAGCTAACAGCAGCCCACTCAGGCCCTTACTCCATCTGCTCCACGGTGTCAGGTTGGAGGGGCTGAAAGGACGCCGAGCTGTCAATCAAGCAGATTGACGTCCTCTTGCGAGCGGAGGTACGGCCTTCATTAAGCTGACTGAATGACCCCGTGGACTGGGGGAATGGAGGTGCCAAGTGGATCACAGCCTAAAATATGATTTATGGTCATATGTGCAAGCATAGGTGCTCACAGGGTCTGCTGCCACACATGAACCTGAAACTGAACTGATAATGGGAAACACACACACACACACACACACACCACACACACACACACACACACACTCACAATCATTTACACAAACAGAACTGAATATGTGTATAGGCTGCTGTGAGTGTTTCCACTGCTTAATTGGATCAGGGTTATCTAAGTCTGCAAATTAGTCTCTCTCTGCAGGAATCCTCCAACATCCCTCCTACCCCTTCTTCCACCCCTGCCAAAACAGCTACATCCATTTGTAACATATACTGTGACTCTACAGTTTTGAACTTTCAGCAAAAACATAAAAACACTCTAATAAATATCTCTTTTTCCACTGTAAAATTACCGGTTATTAGCCCCAGCAGGATAACAACTGACTTATAGCACCACCTCCATAGGATTTGTAGCTGGAGGCCATCACCAGTCAAACAGCCTAACTCAAGCCCAGAGATCCTCTGTGCTGACATTGTGCAGTTGCTTGGCTGATCTCCCCTGTTTCATCATTCGTGCCAGGGGCGGCTTTGTTTGTTTTAAGCATAGAGGAAAGGTTCATTGTAGGAATATTAATGTCTTACATTTGCAAAATCTCTGTAAAAATTCAGTCTCCCATTCACTTGCTTGGACACTACTCAAGTACAAAATTGAATTCTTGCCCATTCTCGTCTTCCGCTACAAGTGTCTGCACTAAGCTGGGTGCAGCCAGGCAGAAAAGACACATTATTGAAATATGTGACAACACAGCCTCATGCAAAGAGCAGATAATGCTGTAAAATTCCCCTAGTCTGTTACTCCCCTCACTCTCCTGATTCCCTTTTCTTTCTTTCATTGCCTTCCGCACTCCGTACTGAGGTGTGATGACAACATTTCTGAGCTGCTTTTGGTCTTGACCACAGTTGGAATGGAGCCACTAAGAGGCAGTGAACCTCTCTCTCTAAAGGAATATTGTTCATCCACTGTAATGCCTCATCACACAGAAAATGTGAAAATGGGGGTAGTGAACTGGCAATGCCACAGAAAGGAACACTTCTCCGTTGAACAATGGCGTTAGCGGCAGAGCCTGTGATCCGGCGCAGGAGTGATAGAGTCCAAACGGAGCGAGACGACAAGAGAAAGGAAGAGACAGAAAGACAAACACAGACACCCTCTACAATATGCATGAAGGTGCAAGAGGCAGAAAGATGCAAAAGGCAGCAGATGGACTTAAAGAGCAGTTAAATGCGGAGCCAGATCCTATTAGTGCAGCTGGAGCTGATGATGACCACAGTTCACTGACACAATTCAGGAACTGGCAACACAGGTGACCAACAGACACACACAGGAGCACACATACATGTATCACACGCACAAAGGCCAACACATGGCTGCTCGACCAGCGAGAAGGGAACATTTTATCTACAGTCAGTCAGAGAATGCAAATGAAGCCGGGTGTTTTCTGATCTCTGTGGGTGTCGCTCCGCATCAACTGGGAGACAGTAGCTCCTCATCCATGAGCTGGTGCTGTCTGCAGGTTACTGGCTTGGCCTTTGTACATTAGGGATCACTCTGCCAGTGCTGAGGCCAAATGCAGGACCGCACGTGTGTGACGAAGGGTGGTTGGGAAGGATAGAATACCAAAGAAAAGAAGTGCGGGATCAATTCTGCCAAGGACTGTTTGTAGACAGTGTGGGTAAACTGTATGAGTGACTGCTGTGTGTTGCGCCCATGCAAGTGCAAACACAGGAGACATGCAGTGAGAGCAAGAGAGCCAGAATAAGAGACTAATAGAGAGCAAGAGCAAGAGAGGGGGAGAGACTAGTAACCATTTCACAAACTGCTTGGTTGAATCTCTGCTTAATTTCCCAGGGGGTCATGAGCAACTCTGCTCCTACTCTCTATCTGATACACTGCCATGTACTCATAAAACGAAGACAAACAGAAAAAAGTCCAACTCTGTTTTTCTTTTCTTTCCTTTTCCACCCTCAACAACATCCCTCACTGAGAGATAGCAGCCATGTTGCAGTGCATGACTGTGGCAACCCAGCGTTGCTCGGACCTTCTCCACTTTGATCAGCCTATAGCCTAGAGGTTCTGCCGCGCAACAGCAAAGTTTCCTCTGCTGAAAATAATTGAGAGACCCATTTGGTGGAGTGTAAGTGCCATCCCGGATAATGTCTCGGGTTTCCCCCCGTCTTTGGTTCGCTGACAGTGCTGACGGCCCCAGGCTGCGCTGCCTATCGACTTTCACCCAATCCAATAGCTCCCTCTGTCCCTGTCTGCCTCACCTGAAGGCTTACGGGAGGGGAAGGAGAAAAGGGGCTTTCACTACAAGAGGTGGAATGATGGTCATACAGATTCAAATCCTACTGTCTGCTCACCATAGGTAGCTTCCAAAACAAATGAGGGAATTACTCTGTGCTACATGGATTACTTGTTTACAGATGCAGCATAATTGGACAATCATGACATCATGCAAACTGGCAGAAAAATGACAAAAGCACTACAGTATGGTAAGACAATAGCTAATTAGTAGAAGAAAACCACACTTATATTCCTAACTAAGGTGGTAAGATGCATTTAGTAATATTAAAGGACTAAAAAAATGAAAACAAAGCTCTTTAATAAAACTACAATAAATTCCCAACACAGTAAAACTGTTCATTTTACTGAAAATCAGCCTTTTACCAGAGCAGTCTAAAGGAATTTTTTATCAATGAATCATGCTCTTACAATGTAATCATAGCCACATATCTTTGTCATTGGACAATATTGACATCCTCATCTCCAATTTAGTACGGACAGTGAACAAAATCACCCTTTTTCCTATGTGGGAGTAAAAACAACAGTAAATCGACTTTATCTGCTGATTCTGTGGTGTAAAGCCAAAAACAAAACATAAAAAAAAAAAAAAAAATTCAACTCGCCTTCACCTTTCGGATGAAGTGAGGTCCAGTTCACAGGAATGTAGAGCGATGCTGCAGCCTTACAGGAGCGTCGGTCTGATAACGGTGCAGGTGGTAGCGCCACAGACGGAGGAACTGAACCATCCAACGACGCGTAAAAGACCCCGCGAGCGTCGGGGTTGAAAACGAAGCAGTTGTTGGATGTCGAGGGGTGGGCGGGGGCAGCGAGGGGACAGACCGAGAGGAATAGGAGGGTGGCTGTGTCGTTATCTTTTTTTTCTTTTTCTTTTTGGCTGCAGTGGGTCTCTGTCTCGAGCGGGGTCCGCGCGCGTCTTCCGGAGACGAGCCGAGAAGAAGAAGAAGGAGAAGGAGAGAGGAGCAGCAGCAGCAGCAGCCGCGATGAGTGGATGAGCGCGAGCCAGAGTGGTGCTCACCTCTCCAGCAGCTGAGCGCTACTGAACAAAAGAGTGCTCCGCAGACTCTCTATTCAAATAGCAGGAGGAGAGGGTTGGGGGGGGGGGTGTTGAGCGGGGCGAGGGGGAGGAGGAGTGGGAATTGGAGTTTAGGGTGGGGAGGGAGGGTGCTCCTATGGTCCTCCTGATGTTGACGTAAAGACCAGAAGTTCCTGCATCTAAGGCTATCTTACACCAAAACTTAATCTAGAACCGGGTATCGTGGCTATACATTTATGTATGTTTGGGTGGGGGTGGGTCGGTGGGTGACACATCTGATGTCCCCCAGATGTGTCATTGTTTGTTCAGTGTGATAAATGATCTAATGTGGGACACAACACCCACACAGCTATTAGTCCTGATCCCCTGATGTAATTTATGAGGCAGGCAGACAGGCAGGGAGGGAGGGGGTTTGGTTAGAAAGACGTGATTTGGCATCTCTGTCTTACTGTAGGCCCCTGTAATCCCGTTTTGCCTTTGTCTGGGTGCTGTAATTAATAACCTTAGGGATAGAATTACCTTGTTTGGCAGCCTTGCAGTGACCTCGACCTGAGATTTACTTGCAATGGGCTAGTTTAGGCCATCAAATTAGATTAGCCTAATGCACAAATTGCCTAGGATTTAGTTGGCAGGCTTGAGCGGCAAACGTTGATTCAACATTTTACTTTTTTTTTTTTCACCTGACTGAAAAATTTGACCTAAAACACACAGTGAGGCTGCGCTTGCCTTCTGGGTATTGTAGTCATTTGCGTGCATGGCAGTTAACATAAAGATCATTATTATGGTCCTTGTTAAAAGCTCAGTCAGAGAGTGATGCCTGCAGTCATTTAAAAGAACTTGAGTGTTGAATGTTAGTATACATTCTCTGGCGGTGTGAGCGACCCACCACTTTGTTGCATATAAATAATAATGATCCCCCACGAGACGCCATGCCGCGTGCAGGGAGATTAACGCTTTGTTCAGCAGAGTTGGATAATTTAAACATAGCTCGGGCTGCTTGTATTATTTTTCGTTGGTTTAACAAAAATATCTTTTCTATAGGCAGAATGCTTTTTCTCCATGTGCCAGCAGTATACTTTTTATAACTTGAGAGGGGATGTTGTAATGAAGGTCACTGAAGAGAGAAGTGGTACATTATTGAAGCATCTCAAGGCTCAAAGAGCTGTCCCTGGTGCTGAAGTGGTTAAGTACACCAATGGAGGATTCACATGGCTGGTAAACCATGATATACCACAAATAAAGCATCCTCAAACTATAAGTGAAAGTTGCACAGTGAAGTGTCAGTCGTCATGTTGGTTTAAAATATTTTTCTGAGTTTGTATAGACCAAAAAGTCTTCCCCACCACAATGATACAATGTCATTTACCATTACGGAACCTTTGAAAATCATATCTTCTGTGAGCAAACACTTTGCCTCTGTTGTCTCTGATGCACAGTATGTTCTATAATTTAGTTGGCCTGTTATTTTTATACATGTGCTGAGGCCACATGGATAAAGTCACACAAAATACAGTTACTGTAGTGAAACATTTGTCAAACAAGAATGCGACTTACATATTACATTTCACTGCAAACAGGGACGTTTGTTTCGAAACAAAATGTTCCGTTCCTCAAACGCTAGGTTTTTAGAATCATCCAACCAGACAAAGTAATTTGAAATTAAATAACTTTTACTAAAAGTGTAACCATTAAATTGTTATATAATGAACAACAAAACATGAAGTGTCTTCGGGCACTAGTTCCCTGAATGATTTTAAAAAATGAGCAGTTTCTTAAAGTATACTATAAAATTAACTACAAATAAAAATTATTTTAAAACAGATTTTATTGTATTGTAATGTGTTGTCTTCCTCTGGCCATATAGCCAGCAATTGTAACACTGCATTTTGTATGGTCTGCAGTTTATTCAAAGCTTAGTTAAAGCAGAAAACAGACCATTAGTTGAGCTTAGTAGCGTTAAAAGCGTGCAAAGGTTATTCAGTAACCATGGCTGTGAGAGAAATGTCAAAACTCAATGTTTATCTTTTCTTTAAAGATGCTAAAAGACAGTTTAGGCACAATTGTAATACAATTTTCAAAATTTAGCACAGGATCAAAAATGATGGGCTGCGCTGTACAAAGCGGTGATGCAGCTCAAAAAGCCTTGTTTTAGGTGCATCAAAGTGAGTTAACGCTCCATATAATGAGCCTTTTAAGCAATTTTATTCAGTCAGCCCACACACACACACACACACACACAAGGAACAGTGTTTACCCACCAGAGTGACATGCAGTACAAAACCATACAGCAGATATATAGTAGAACAGTACTGATATGACTATAAGTGTCTTAAGTTTTTAGCTGAAACTTTAATTATCACTGTTGGGAAAAGATTTTAAAGAAGACTCCTTGTTTATGTTAGACAATTCATTGATGACATAACTGCTGGGCAGTGGGGACAAGTGACATCCTCTTCCTGTTCAAAGCAGCCCATTTTAGAGATGCACTCAAACTCATTTTGGCTGAGTGCTTGAGACTGTCCCCAGTATTAAAGAGAAGCTCAAGCCAGGCTGACTCTAAAGTGGGTTTGACACCAAAAGGATTCCAGCACCACAAACCCTAAACTCGTGCTCATCAGATCTCTTCATACAGACACTTCAAAAGGGTAACAGCTTTTGATGATGATGATGATGATGGTTCACATGACAGTGAAGACTACTGAGACGGTGCTTTTTGCTCTCTGCTTCTGTCTTACAATTTACCTCTTTGCTTTTTCTACCTCTCTGCTTCCCAGAATGACCAGAAGGCAATCAAACTACAAACAAGAGAGTAAACAAAGAAACTGCTTATATCGATCCCTGGGCTTTATAGCTCTGAGTAAATGTGTTTATCTTGTGTAGCCACTACATTATACTTAGATTAAATACATATTTGATATAGTGGCTGGAGCTACAAGCAATGCACTCCTTGGAAGCATCCTCTGGCTACAGTTTACTACATTCTGTTAATACCTTAATTAGGCAAAGCATGAGAGAAATTAATCCCTGGAGAACTGGCTTCTTAAAATACTGTCCAGCCACCCCTGAAACCCAGCGGAATAGTTAGGCAGAGCAGAGAAATGTGTTTTTCCCTGAGAGGATTTTGGAATAAAGTTTACTCCTGCCTCCTTGTCTGTGACAGGGGCCGTGCTTTTGTTTGCACAAAGACTCAGCTCTGGAGGCATAACAATCATACAGCCCAAATCAGCTTTGAAGGAAACAATGCAGCATTTCACATTCCGAGAAACTCGCTGAAAATATGGTAAGATACAGCATGTGTGGGAGCATCTTGAATGTAAGTCATTAAGACAAGGCACGACAAAGCCGTGCCATTTACTTAAAATGAACATGAGATATGTTTGTTAGCAAAGTAAATAAACTGACTGCCACCTGTGTGGAGTGGAAATAAATGAAAAGGTCAGCAGACATAAACAGTAGACACCCAGGCATGTTTAAGTTTAAAATTCACATTTGTTTTCCAGTCTCAAATGAGCTGTCCTCTCTGTAGCCTCAATAAAACACAACAAATGTATTTAAATTCTGACCCCCCAATTCTGACCGCATGATAACCCATTGAGTGAGCTCTGAAACAATTACTTGACTCCATCAATTAATCAAATACTTGATATACCATAAACCTTGTTTTTCATTTGGTCAATTTCATATTAAAGCTACAATGTGCAAGTTCTAGAAGTCAAGCTAGTGTTAGCTAAACTCAAAAGTGAATCACTCTGCCAGGCTGTTCAATGAACCTGTGTCAATGAAGCCTTTGGAAACATGTTTTGGGGGTAACATGCTCACAATGACCAATATGCTGTAGTGCTGATGAAACTGTTGATCATGTCAATAGCTTTAAAGGTATTTGGCCATAAGCCAAAGTTCTGGACTGATTGGAGGATTGGCTTCATGATGGTGTGAAAATTTAAGTGGCCAGCCAAGTCACTAGGATTCACCCTCCAGGGAACATGACTGTACCAAATGCCATGACAATCCAACCAACAGTTATTGAGAGATTTCACTCATAAGCACAAATGTGAACCTCATGGTGACAGTGCAGGAAAAGTAAAAAATGTTGACATCATGGTAGAGATAGAATAAAAGGCAGGGGGTCACTATGGTATGATCAATCCTCTGGGGACTGTGATTTTCCTCAGAAAAATCCATCCAGTGGTTGTGGACATATTTCAGTCTGGACAAAAATAGTGGATCGACAGAAAATGTCATCCCTGGAGCCACCGCACTAAAATAAAAATCTAAAAATCACAATTACATTAATCCCCAAACGATTTGATGCATTGAGTTTAAATTTGCTCAGCAGCAGACAAAAACATTTGGTGCAGCCAACCTTGGAACTCTGCTGCTTCCAATTAGTCTGAAAAATCCTTGCATTTTCATTGTCACAGAGCTGGAGAGCCCTTTAATAAGTTACATAACCATCCTGAAAAACTGATGCTAATCTTTAGAAGGGCAGGATAGAGATTCACAGCAGCTGCCTTTGTAAAAAGAAAGCTGAAATCCATGCACATCCAGGTGGCGTAAACAACCAAATAAATGGTGGGGGAGGTTGAAGTGTGTTTTACTGTGTAAGAATGCATGTGTGTGTACACGTGTGTTGGAGACAGCATGAAAAACCATAACTGAATGGACTCCACATACTTCAATTGACTGACCATCAACAATTTCAGACTTTTCAAGAATTCACACAAAAAACAGTTATTACTTTACAAGAAAACACACACACTGGAAACCTTGCACAGCTCGCCATTTGCTTATGATAGAATAAGCTTAAGGCCATATCACTACGGTTCTACTTGTGATTTTCTCTGGATGGTTACCGCTGAGTGCCAAACAAGGTCAATGTAAAAAGCAATAAAACCAGCTCAGACTTAAACACAGACAGAGAGATAGAGCATTTAAACAGGAATAAACCCAGTGCAGCAAGCTTGGTGAAAATGTCAATCAAATCAATAATTATACTCAACTATAGGTCAATTAGTTTGTTTTTCTTATTGCAATACTACACCCCAAAGTGCAGGTTGGCTGAGCTCCACCTCACTGAGCATTTAAGACAAGGCTGAAAATGATTCTAGGTTCATGTGTCAATAATTATAGGTGTTCTTTTATTAAATTATTGCTTTCATCAATTCCTTGGTGAGCCTTGTGTTTAGCAACATCACTGGAGCAATTCCACAGAGGATGGTAGTAAGAATAAATAGTACGAGGTTAATGTTAGAAGCAGTGTATGTGTGTGTGTGCGTGTCTAACAAACAGAGGGGGGGAATGTGTGTTGTAAGTGAGGGTCACCACTGGTGCCAATTCAGTCTCCGTGGCTCACTGACCCAGAAACAACTGACACAAGCACTAAAACGCCATCAACAAACTGCACTCGGTCATTTGCCATCGCTGAGAGGGACCGACTGCATGAAGGGTCTGCATGAAACTACCTAATGGTAAAAATGAGAAGGCAGGATGGGTGTAGAGAATGAGGGATAAAAAGAAGGGAGGGGAGGCAGACAAAGAGTGGGGTGATGCTGGTGGGGGGGTTTCAGACAGAGACACCGGGAGGGCTGTGAAGCACCGTGGAAAAAAAGAAGAGTCAGCGGACTAGAGAGCCTGTAAATGAGGGAGTAATGAAGCCGTGCAGGTGGGGGCAGGTGATCTATAATGAATGAAGCTGAGAGGGGAGGAGACAAGGGGCTGTTAGCTGGGCTTTGCTTGGTCTACAATAAACAGACAACCAATCAGAGGATCTCTGACTGACTTGGCGGAGAGGCAGAGAACGGAGAGTGCTTGGCTTTACGTTTAATGATGTTCTCAGGCAGGGTACGAGAGTAAAACGAAACAGGGATGTGCTGAAAGGGTTTAAAATAGTGGATAGTGGTGAAAGCCAGCAATAATATTATATTAAACTTATATAGCCTCAGAAATGACTGTAGAGTCATTCAATCAGCACCTGTCTGACCTTACCTAGTCTGCCCATATGTTTTGTTTATTTGTTGTTCCATTTCTGCTTTTGTCTCTTAATGCATTTATAGAAAAAACATAGCATGCATACACAAGTCAAAAACCTCAGACCTGATCAGTTCACATTCACAGTGGACTATACAATTGTCAAAGCTGGGAACACAGATCTATGGGGGGGTATATGGCCTGAAACTACTGCACCCACAGCAGTTTGTGGTTTCTTATCTAATTTGTGTCACAATGAGCACTAATGACTGTCAGTGTTCATAAGACTGCAGTAGAAGGTCTCTCATTTCCTTCCAGTTGTGGCTGTATGTTCTATTGTGAAGCTAGTGAAGTATTTGCTGAAATGCAGCTGTAAGGTAATCACAAGCAACTGATACCAGCCTACACAACATGACACATTCCCATTTCCTGCATCGACTTAGTTAGTAGTTAAAAGACAAAATGAAAGATTGTCCTGGTCAAATTGTAGTTTACAACAATAGGAATGAGGAAACACTCGACATTTTGCTGAGAGAAAAAAGACCGCCAATGTTACAGATGATGGAAATTTCATGTTTTGACATATCTAGTCAGGCAGTCGACTTGCCAGATCTCTTCTCGTGGCACTCAAACAGTCACACACATCTTTTCGAGGGCATTACTTTGGAACCACCTCTTGGCTGTGTTTCTACCGGCAGCCCTTCTCCAAACCTAGTGACAGTTCTCCCCTTCTTGTCTTGTTGGCTGACAAACAGAAATGTGATCAAAGACAATCACACCCTGTGCATAAATAACTTCAGTATATTCAGTTGTATTTCCCTGGCAATTGACTCTGTGCGTCAATGGGAAAGACACTCAAGGATGAGACAACAATCTGCAAACATTCTTCTTATTTTGCTTTACTGTGGGCTGAGTTGATATATCCTCTGTCCTCAGAAAAGTTCATCATGTAAGATGTTCTACAGTTTCTAAAATAAAACCACTCCACTCTGGCTAGCAATTGCGTAACCGATGCACCTCTGTTCATTGCTGAAGACACAGTTTCAAACAATGGCTGTGGGTAAGGAGACAATGTCATGATCAAAGACTACATCCTGGGGCCAGGTTGTATTACAAACAAAAACAGAGGATGCTTAGCTTCTACAGCCCTGTCAGCACCGACACCGGAAAATATCCTCATTCCGTTTCATTGCTCTGCACCTCTGCATCCTATGCTATCACTTTGCTTGCCCCCCCCCCCTAAAAAAAAAAAGCCAGTGGGACCTCCTCATCCCCCTGCATCTTACACAGCCTTGAAATGCCCAGCCTCTGACTGTTACAATAAACCGTAAAGAGGACAGTTCAGTGAAAAACACCGGCTGTAAATGTGTCTGTCACGGTCCAGAGGGCCAGGAGCTGGATGCTGGCCAATCTCTTGAGCTATGAATCCAAGAAAGCTTGGTGATAAGACAGTAGCGAGACGAGACTCCAGTTTTAAAGTCATCTTATAGAATATCAATATCAAAAGTGTAGCCTGTTGCCCAAAATGAGATCCTCTAACTGTTTTCAGATTTAATATATGGATGATCAGTAGGAATTTCTGGCATTTGTTTGAACAAACTGTTTCTCAAAGGGATTAGAAAGTAACAGCTGTGTTAGTGAAATCAACACACAAGCATCAACCTGCAGGTTTTACATATTTCAGCCCATTAACTAGAAATTGCATATATTTCTCATTAATGCCACATAAAAATGTAATTTTCAAAGTACCTCCATTTGTTTGATCTCCATATTTCTATCTATTTCAATATGTAGAATAGAAGAATGGGCATCATCACTGTCACATACAATTTTGCTATACAACACAATTTCTTCTTTAAAGCTTCTCCAATTAAAAGTTTTATGTTCACAATGGATGAAATGTTTATGTGCAATGCCAAGGGGTTGTAGTGATGAAGACAGAACAAATTAATTAAACCCAACTCTGCAGTTTCCCTGGGTACTAAAAAGATTTTAAGACCTTTCAGCTCTTTAGCTCAGAGCTAAAAGTAGAGTGAATATGGGACTCACATTTGTTCTAAGGTGATGTCAAAGTTGTGTTTACAGTTTGTTGCAAAAGCTACTTTAAAACAGGTTTAAAGTCCCTATAAAAATTCCCAACTTTGGTGATCCCAGTGGTAGAGTCTAAGATACTGTGGATTACAGCAATGGACAGCACTGTAGCTTTTTAATGCAAGAAATGTCCAACTTTCCAGCCTTCGAAGCCTTCCTTTCTTATTTTTTGTTTGACAACACAGCTCATGAATGCAGTGCCTTATGGTACCTTAGTATCAACTATTGAATATCAGAATATCCACAAAAGAAACACTTTTTTTTTTTTTTAAATGGGCCGTATTCATGAAGACAATATAAACATGACGACAATCAGACTGTGACCAAAAAACAAAACACTGGGACATAGGTGACTAAATGTTCGCTGTGATGGATTGTAAAGTAGAAAATCAAAGTTATGGTTTAGAAAATGGCCAGCAGTAACGTAAGTATACATGATTTGCAGTTAATGGGCTACATCATGCAAAAGTTCCTGGTTGGTCCTTTAATGGAACAGTATCAAATTTTTATGATATAGATTTATTATCATAGCCAAACATTTCTATTAGGAGAATTCTTGTTAAACAATGAAGCAAAGCCTCACTGAGCTGTCCTGGAAACAGTGATAGAGAGTAACACTGATATCATGTCTTTTAATGGAGCCCGCTCTTTTTTCCTACAGTCAGTCAACAGCACTCCTGTAGCCCTATTATAAATCAACATAATGAGGCATAAATCAGCATTAATTAGCATATGGGTTACAGGCACACAGTAAGACACATAATGGCACATGACATATATCCTCCATTATCGACTCACACACAGTAGCAGCAATCGCCACCTCATCTCTCCCTCTGCCTCTCTTCGCCAGCTCATCATTATTGGCAATCAGTGTACTGTGTGACTTCTACAAATCGCAAGTACCAGCACAGACAGTCAGACGGACGATGCCTGCCACTGTTTTGTTCTGCAGAAGACTCATCCACAAACACACCAGTGACTCTGATGAGGTAGAGGGCAGGAAAGTGATGACAGAAACAATCTGATAAATGGCAGAGTTAAGGAAACCGACACCAGGGAGTATTTAGCATTGCTCACTGCTCTGAAAAGGCGACACGGACCACAGTTGGACTCCAGTGAAGTTGACTTACAGAAAGAAGAGTGAAATATAAGCAAGTTCCTGGTATTACAAAGGGTGCATTCCATGAGCAAACATCACCTAACTGCGGTATGTTCCTCTGTCCATCTCTTCCTGACATCTCTCTTTACTAATGTAAACTTTTCTCTTTTTCTTCTTCTATCCTTTGTTTTTCCCCTTTGCTCTCTTCACCCACGTCCCTCCTTATCTACTCCCTCTCCCCACAGAGAGCTCAGTCAATCCAGGGGGGCGTTTTAAGTGTCGCCAGTCAACAAGGAAGCAGTTCTGTCAGCAACGCTCGGCTGCTGGACGGCAAACACATAGCCCCGTAGAGGCCCAGCAGTGATCTGTCTGCTGAAGCGTCTCCAAACGCTTCTCTCAGTCTGCCACTCGGCATAATCAGGCCTCCAAACGCAGCACGCCGTCCCGGCCCCCCTGGCTTGGCTTTATCTGAAAAGACAGCGCGCGTAGATAGACCAGCGCAGGGAACAATTTGTACAATCGAGCGCCAGAAAAAAGGAGTGGATATATTTCAGCCCAAAGGCCTGGTGTCCAGCTGTAGAGCCCCTCATTCATTTGGGACTGGGAGGCATTTGGCTCTATTCATCTATTCACTTCAGACTCTATAATTACCTTGTGTATATCATTTCACTCCTGCCCTCTTTTTTCACTGCTCTTGCGTCACACTTTACTTTTCTCTGACCTCCAGCATTTCCTGCCACTACATTCAGCAGTTTGTTACATCTCTACTCTACATAACTTCACTAACAATCCACACTGTCAGCCATAAAATTTGTTATGTTTAAATATATCAGTGAATAGTTTTTGACTCAAGCATCATAAAAATTGTAGCAAATCTATGCACTATACCTTAAATGACCTTATGAAAATACCGACTCTTATGTTTTATGAGACAGGAATATACTTAACCCTTTACCCTTTCCCTAATACAGGCATTTTGTTATTTGGTCAAAGTCGTAGAACTACACTCATTAACAGCATCCTAAGCTGCATTAGTTTCCATAGAAAGAGGCAAGCATAATAATCACAGCTTCCTATGCATATTTTAGCATGGCAAAGCATGCCTGGGGCCATATAAATTTGCTTCTTTTTCATGTTGATCTTTCTCTTGTCTTCTGGAGTCAAACGAAACAAAAGCGTAGCCAAGCTGCTGTTTTAGTACCTCCATTATGGTAATGAATTTGTTAAAGAATCAGTGATCATGCTGTTACAGTAATGTATAATGTCAGATGTTACATGCATCCATATGAATCTGCATGAATCTGTATGTTTGAACATCTGCTCAAATGAGCCGTTTATGCACGAATTAAGCAGAAAATCCTCTGATCTCTAAATATAGTTATGGGTTAATGACTGAAGCAGAAACAGAGGAGAACCATTCTGTTGTGAACAGAGCCATTTCATGTCAAACACCACTTTCAGGGCAAATTTGCAACCTTTTTGTTTTCTTTCAGCCAGTTATAGCTACTTATTCATGACACCTCTAATAAATGTGGCTGTGCTCGCTTGCACCACTATTGCATGTCATTGTTATTCAGCTCTTGTATCTTGCTCTGTGGTGTCATTTTTTTAACTGGAGAAATATTCAATCCTGCAAGTCAATGTGACTCATACTGGTGCTAAAACATCCTATATTTCTTTTGCCTTCATTATTAAACAAACATTTTGCCAATAATAAATAATTTGGGCATGTTCCAAATGTAATTGTTATATATGGCCATAGAGTCACTGTCATGAATCCTACATAGGTGCTCATGCCAACACATGGAGAGAGCCTACTGGTGGTTTTTACTGGGTCTTTATTTAAATAATGGACTGAGCTGAGCAGCAGTCATGTCCATATGGTCGCCTCCAGCTCTTCCTCCTCTAATGATCTCATTGGAGAATAAATATCAGGATTCAGACGCTTGCAGGGGGGAGAGGCTCACAGATAGAGCTGGGTACACTCTACTTTCTTGGGAGGGATTTATGCCACTGCGGAGTTATGCAGGTTCAATAGGCAGGAAAGAAGATGTAAAACACTTTACCAGAGCAGGAGAGGGCAGTTTTAGAGAAGCCACTCACTTCTCTAGACATATTTCCTTAACTACGGCAAAAATCTGGGCAAATATACTCATCAGTTGAGAATTTTAGTAGGTGGTTGTAATGCCTCTCTCTCTCTCTCTATCTCTCTCTCTTTTACACACACACACAAGCACACACTAATTCCATACATGTGCCACCTCAGATCTTCAGAACTGACATTTTCTTATAGAGATGTTGTGTCCCCTCTCCCCCTCTTCTACACCATTTGTTAGCCTGTCAGTTCCCTTTACACTTAACCTTTGAAACTTCTCATGCTCTAGTCAGATATGTGGTATATGTGAGGATCCAAGTGTGTTGAGAATTAAATTTCTGTGACTAATGTTGCTGGTTGCAAGGGTGTTTTCAAAGTAAGCTTGATGTATATTATGACTCTATGCCTGGAGTGTTAAATGTCATGTTGATAGCATTATCATATTGTCCCTAGGTGACTGAATGTCACATACATTTTGAAATCTGAAACATTGAAACATTAGAAATCTTCCTAGATTATTGTTAATCTGTTTCTGCTGATAACAATGTGGATGCAAATGTGTGTGTTTTCTTGTCTCATTTAGTTCAGTCGTCAGACTTCAACTCCAGGGAATTGACTATGTATTGGTCTCACAGCTAGCTGAGGTGTAAACACCTCGGCTCTTTGTGGGAGCAACTACAAAGATTTGGCTGGAAGAACTATTCACCTGGAATAACACATCCAGAGATAGATGTAAACTCAATGGCCACTTTATTGAGCACAACTGTACAATCTATTCCAATACAATGGTCCTGCCAAAACATCTATCTTCAAAAAGCTCACGTTCAGTTTTTACTGACATTGTCAGAAATGTGTTAATTCAATTACATGTTTGTGCAGTCCATTGCAAAACCAACACAAAATATAACTTCTATTCTGAAACATATAACACCTCTAAGACAGTGTCAACAAGAACTGAACACTATGAGCTTTGAAAAGACTGACGGTATGGCAATGCTGCTGTATTGGATTGCATTAGATTGTACAGGTGTACCTGATGATGTGGACACTGAGCATATATGATCTTATCTAGATATATTAATCAAGATTTGAAAATATTTTTTCTGAAAGAAGTGAGGACTGAAGATTACACAGACAGAATTGTAAGTATTATGGATGTATTTTACCAGGGTAGACCTCAGGCCATCTTTGCCTTTTTAGAGCCTTAGGGGAAAGCAGACAGAGCTTAACATAAAAACATATGAGCTTAATAATATTTGTATAGATTAAGCATGATACAAGATGTGTTTAACAGCATGTGCTACTATTAACTCAAGAGTAAGGAGAGAATTTGAGTGGAAGATATCCAAAGATCCAAAGCAGACAGTTAACTACCCAACAAACATTTTAGAGGCTCTGTGGTGCCTTGGAGACAAGCCATTCTGTGTATGTTTAAAATAAAGCCTTTCTGAGGCGATGTACTGTAAATGTAGCCATAAAAAACATTATTGTATATGCCATTTGTTCCTGTGCTGTAACAAGGAAGCAGTGAGAAGGCTATACAATGAAGAGATGGATACCTAGTGAACTTTTGCTTCTAGGCATCAAAAAGCTATAGCAAGAAATTGGTGCAAAGCTGAGCAATTGTCTGATGTACTTCAGATCATTTACATGAAACAAGGTTCTTGTTAAAACAACGAGTAAGTGCAAATTAGACTGTATACATACAGTCCAGACTGCAAGTATTTAGACCGTTACACATTTTTTGTTCTTCAGGGTCTGTGCTTTGGCACATTCAAACTGAAATATAATGATGGATACTACATTAAAGTGCCAAGGCTCAGCTTTCATTTGAGTAGTTTTACATCAATTTAGAAAGAACTGTGTGGGAGACATAGCCCATTTAACACATACTGTAGTGCCAAAAGTTTAGTGGTTCAAAAGCAATTGAATACTTGGCGACTAAATGTTTCCTGGGCACATAATTCATGCACAAAAGATCTTACATAGGGCTCAAAGATGACTGAGTGCTTGAGTTCCCACATAGACTGAAGTAGAGTGTCTGTTAGTATGCAGAGGTGACAATGCAAATGAAGAGGCTCAAAAAAAAAATTAATTAATTAAAATATCTGAGGTGGTTGGTTCGCCAAAATCAACAACAACCTACTAAAAAGGAAAACTTGAAAACAGCAGACAACCTAGTAGACTGGATGAGGGAAAAAATTGGAAAATCATTTCCATGATGAAGAAAAACACCTTCATGACTGAACAGCAAGAATGATTTCCAGGATGTAGGCATAAATGTTTCCATGCCAAGGATCAAAAGGCAGCGCCATGAGCGTATCCGCACCACCGAAGATTCACCACAAGATGCAAAGTCCTGGTAAGCCTCAGAAACACAAAGGCCTGGTTGCAGCTCACTAAAACATACAACAAGAAACCAATAGAATTCTGAAATAAAGTTCATCCTCCATTAAAGTGATAGTCAGAGGAAAGTCTGAAGAAAAAAAAGGAGTATTTCATGACCCAAAGCCACCACCTCATCAGTCATACATGGTGGTTCTGTTATGGCTTGGGTGTACAGCTTTCCAATAGAGTTGGCAGACTGGCATTTATTGATGATTTTACTGCTGACAGAAGTAGCAGGATGAATGCAGAGCTTTACAGAAGCTGTGTGCTCAGATTCAAACAAATGCATCAAAACTCATTGGCCAGTTCATCAATCAGTAGGACAAGGATTCCAAACATTCAGTCAAAGCAACCAACAAGGTTTTCAGGGTGAAGAGGTGGAATATCCTCGACTGGCTGAGTCAGTCACCTGACCTGACTGAGCTGCAGTCCTCTACCAGTCCTCTTGCTGAACACCAGACAAAAGACAGAAAGACTCCACAACAAGCAGGAGCTGAAGGTGGCTGCAGTGAAGGACTGGGAGAGAATCACCAGGGAGGATACAAAGGTGTCTGCTTCAAACTGAATGTGCTAAAGGACAGTGCCTTAAGAATAAAAAATGTGTTATTGTCCAAATACTTATAGTCAGGAAGAAACGTCTCAAAAATAATTAAATACGGGTAAAGCCTGCTTGTTTATCTGCATGCAGGTGTATACCCTGTATAATTATGACCGGATATTACAAATTATATGGTAGCTGGTTAGCTGATGCAAGTGCAACTTTAATGTTCTGCCATGACTAACTCAAAGCTTTTTTGTGGATTGGGTGATGCTGGCTCTTAATATTTCCATCAGATCAAAGTATGTGAGAAAGTTAAGCACACATGATAAATAATTAAATGAGGGAGAAAATCAAGGTCAATCTGGAATAAAAAGAGAACAGCATGGCAGAGAACTACATCATCACCGATAGGGGAGATATGGTTAGAATCTGTCATTTGTCATTTTAAACTGCAATTTAGACATATATTTGGATATTGTACGTTTTCTAGAAATAATGGCAATGGAGATGGGTCTGTTTTGGGCAAACCAAGGTACAGTACTTCATCAGAGTGATCAGAAATCTGGTAAATTCAAAACTGCTATAGAGAGGTCCAGCTTATTGATTTGGGAAATGCCCTTTCACACCCAGAGGTCGTGAAAGGACATAAAGGCTATACTGTAAAAAGAAATCCTGACAGCTGACAGCATATACAGTATATATCATACTGTCCAGCCCCAAACATCTAAATGTGGATTATTTTATTTGTGGATTATGAGAGGGCTAGGAGAATCAAAAGGCAAGATGGACAGAGGGGGATAAGGGGTGGTGCTTAAGGGGGCTAAGAGGGCAAAGGGGGGCAGGAGGGGGGGTCCTTTGGCTGAGAACAGTAGGCAAAGAGAAAAGAAACACTGTGAAGAAAGGAGACAGAAGGTGAGTAAGAGGGTAGGTGGCAGGGGACTTGGTTTGGCGAAGCAGAGGGAGAGGGGGAGCTAAAAGGCAAAGACTTAGTGAGACAGAAGTGGCAGAAGGGAATCCACAATTCGGGTCCACTGGGACCAGCATTATTCTTTGTAGTCCTGTCCTGAAAAAGCCCCGGCATTGTGTGTGTATGTGTGTGTGTGTGTGTGTGTGTGTGTGTGCGTGTGTGTGTGTGTGTGTGTGTGTGTGTGTGCGTGTGTGTGTGTGTGCGTGTTTGTGTGTGTGTTTTTGTGCGTGCGCATATGTGTTTCTCCCTGACTTGTTAAACTCCAGACACCCTCTGCTTTCTGTCAGATCAACATAGCTTTAATCTCGCACGTAGGGCCCTCTCTTCACACTGTGTTTCACCTCTTTTTAGCATTGTGTATTCATCAGGAGAGCGCTGCATGAGTGTTTGTCAGGACAAATTAAATGAGGGAAAGAATATGGTGTGTTTACATCACAATTTAAGTCCTGATGCTTTTATCTGCCCTGACTCACTTAAGAACTTAATACAATATTGAAGCTTTAAACAGCTTAAGCACCATGACTGACTGCCACTTGAAAAATTATTTAAACCCTTGTAAGTAGTCTATGTTTCACACCCACAATTCATTTAATAAAATCTGTCAGTTTACAGGTCACTCACTCCATTATAAGTAGCGGAAAGTGGCAGGTGCTGGCAGTACACAAATATGTCTGAATGTTGAAATATTATACTCTTAATTTATTGTTCACTAAGACCCCTCAGTTACTGTTGCTACTCTTATAAGGCTTTGTGCTCATGCACAGGACATATGCAGACATATGTAGGTTTAACTCTCAAAATAAGACTCCAGCTGAGTTCAGCCAGAAAGCCCTGCACATGGGGTCTTAAATAAGCACTTAATGGCTTACATACATCATTTGATGCTAAAAGACTGAGACTGAAAGAACATGTCTCAGGCAAAAAGTTTGCATCCTCACCAGCTGATGGTCCACGAAGATGACACAGATGTAGAAATAGCATGTTCTTGTATTGCAGTGTAGAGCTTTTCAGTCCTAGCATCATAAGCACATTAAAAGTCTTATTCAAGGGCCTTATTACATTTGAGTATAACCCTTTCTGGCTGCTTAGCTCACATACTTAGAAAAGCAAGACAGGTGTTAATGTTTTTTCTTGTTTCAATTTTGGTATTTCAAAAGAAAAATCTTTTAGATGCAGAGTGTCAATAATAAGATGATTTTCTTTTAAAGAGCGTGTTGTATTTTGACAAAAAGATCAAGTGCAATATCAAGTGAACATGACAGAGCCCCCTTAGGGCAAGAGGTCATTTACCTAAAAAAAATATGTTATTATTAATAGACAAATTGGCCATTGGGTGCTCCAATCTAGCTTACTGAAGTTGATACAGAAAGCAAAAGAAAGAAAGCTCATTAGAGTATCTGTGCTCTCTTGCATTATCATGCATACAGTATACACACACTGGCAGCTACTCTATAGACAAGTTGCCAGAAGTCCATTAGTCTTGCACAACCAGAGTAACAGTTTTTTTTTTCATTGGCAATGAAAACTTGTCTGTAGCTGCAGCCATGCACTAGCATTACTTTAGGTCTCATTCATTATTGAAAGAGTTGGTGAAGCAGCTGATTAGTACCACTGGAAATCAGCTGCTTGAAATTGCCATAAGACAGCAGCAATGCTATGTAGTTCTTGGCAGACTGTTGCTGCTCTACACTGAGTGAAATCAGATACTGTAAGTTCAGAGGAACAATGACATGAAAGCCACTGACATACACACACACACACACACACACACACACACACACACATATGGCTTAACGTATTCATAGATAGATAGATATGCTGTATAAGTCTGTTCAAGGCAGTGCTGTCAGAGAATACATTGTTTCTTAAAGTAAAATCTGACTCTAAAGAATTGTGAAAGCTGAAAAAACAACTTGAGTGGTTTCATCTAACTGTTTTATTTGTGGTGGAAAAAGCCATAGAGAGTAATTAAATGCATAAGCAATCCTCCGTATGAATGACTGTACTCACCACGGGGGCTCCTGTCTGGGCCACATCATTATCCGACTTCAAGTTTAAAAAAAAAATCACACTTGAGACTTAATTGAGTTTAAATTCTTAATTGGCTCCACCGCTGGGGAAAATTAAACAAATTGTTTCTCCTTTGAACAAAGAGTTTCCATTAGGCAAGACTATAAGCATACAGCATCGGGTTGAGTTTTGGAGTACAGAAAGAAATCAGAATATTGGGTCGACTGTTTCCATCCATCATTAGTTTTACTTTTTGACAACTCTGCTAATTGTCAGCAGTGATGCCATTCTTTGAGTACACAGACTCTCTATCTTTCTTTCTCTGTCCTCTTATCAGGTTACCTCTGGATGATGTTTTTATTTTTTATTTATTCAACTGCACATTGGCTGCATCTGAAATTATGAATGAAGTCTCTTTCAAGATGCCATCTCATACACCGTGTTCTGATCTGTTTGATGCTGGCAGAGGAAGACAATTAAGGATGTATAAAACTAGGTTCCACTTGTCTTTCCTCTTCCCTCACTCTATATCTGTCGCTCATTATCCTCTCTCCAGCACACACACACACAGACTATACAAACACTACCAACACTGAGGCATTCAGATCAGTTCAGTACAACTGCTAATATAGTGTCTGGCATCATATATATGAGGTTCTGTCTACACACATTTGGCTTCTGTCAAAATACGTATGCATTTCTGAATGAGTCAGTGGGCTGACACAGAGTAACAGGGGCCGTGTCACAACTAATGTTTGCTTGGATACACAAAAACTGATCTCAACAACTTGATATGCGTGCAGCTGAGCCAGAGAAGATCCACTGCAGCACATACCCCAGCCACATCAAACTGCATTTATACATCCATGATCAAACTCCCATAACCCAAGTGCTTTAATACATCACATCTCTAACATGCATCTTCAGTACTGCCGTGCCTTTGTGAACATAATGAATAAAAGAAAAGCACAGCTCAGGTGGGAATTTCTGGGTATCTCATGATGCTACGATTTGATTTAAAAAATTATTCCTGATGCATTTGGATGGATGATATTTTCTATTCCTTTTCTTACGGTCTCATCACATACACAACAGCACAACTATTAATGCTGATCATGCAAAATGTCAGATGATTTTACTTCCATTATCATTTATTAACTCAGGAGAGGATTGCTAACTGGCATGTTGGTGAGTTGTTAACACAATGCTTCATCACACTTGAGCTAGCTTATGTATACTGACTTTAAGTTCTTTTATGTGATTATAGCATCTTTCCAATTACTTAGGTTTTTATTAATATAATTAATTGTGGTGACTTTTTGAAACATGAAATAATTGTGAAAGTTTGTTTGGCCTATGCAGTGTAGGACTATGTCCAATTTAATTTATATCAGATAACTATTAAAGGTACAATAGGTAAGGTTTTGCTATTATAGCCAATGTTAGCATTAACAGTTGTTAACTTACCAGTCCAAAACAAATGCTGCACATTCAGCATCTAACTTAATTGCATTGAGTCACTGTACCATCCAGTCTGCTCTGAGTCCAACAGGAGAGGATGAAGCAGCACTGCCGAGAGGACTGTAACCTCTTGTCATGTAAATGCAAGGATGGCTGAAGCTCTTCATAGGTAAACAGCTGTTAATGCTAACTCTGGCTATGTAGCAATAGCAAAAATGTACTTATAGCACCTTCAACAGGATTCAAATATTTGCCCACCGTTATATGTTCTCTGTGTTTTTTATATAACAGCTACTCTTTTGCACTGTGTATACACTAAAGAAACGTTTTATTCATCAAGCACTATTTTAAAATTCCAAATAAGGAGTTTTGTGCATGCTGAATGGTTCAAGACACAATCACAGTGCATCTAAGAATGTATTATTCTTCCCAACCACAACTCACAGCTGTGCTATGTGAATGTGTACTCTATGAAGGGGAGAAACAAATAGAGAAATGAGCAACAAAGAAATCCTAGAATTGGCTTTCCTGTGCTCTCCTTAACCCCTGCTGCTGTAGAAATAGCCCTGGAGCCCAGTGAACCTTATAACTGCTGGAGAAATCGATAACAAAAATGTGACTGGGCAGACAAAGTATGGCGCTGTGAAAGATTTTTCCTTTGAATGACATCAAGGCCAACTTTATAAATGAACTGCACCCTCTCGACTCGACAGATTAGTAAATCAAAAAACAGAGTAAATAGCTAACAATTAATTTGTAAAGTAATTTATTGAGCAAAATTGGCAAACATCATCTAGTTGTAATGTGAGAATTTTCCACCCTTTTCTATTTTTATATAACTGCAAGCTGATATTTTCTCAACAAATTAGTCAACAGTCAATTAGTTTAAGCTTAATTCTGGACTACACAAGATATAACAATACCACACTACACTGGCCCCGCTTGGGCAGGGTTTGTCACACTCTGACTAAAAAGGAATGCACATGGTTGAGCTGAGCTAAATTAAACTGAATACAAATGAGCATATATGGATAAGGCACGTGAGCATGAAATACAGTTTAAACTAGGGGTACCACAGGCTCGCTGTGAGTCTTGTTGCACGCAACCCCCCATCACTCTCTCTCCCCTAATTTTTGTCACGATCTAGTGAGGGCACAAATGCTCAAAATACTTTTAAAAAGTAGGGGTAGTAATAAAAGCTCACCAATCTGCATGTTGACAGTGTTTTTGCATCAAACTTCAATTACAATCATGCCTTCTGTGATGCAGTTGATAGTGTTTAGCTTTCCATTACCGAAACAGTTCATAATGTGCCTTCAAGGTGTTTTAGCACAATAAGACAAAATGCACACACACACACACACACACACACACACACACACACACACACACACACACACACACAAACACATAAAGTGTATAGACAGGTGGTGTTTTAAATCAGGCTACAAGCCAGAGTGAAGACTGGAATGGATAGTTCTTAAGTGTGATCTGTACTATGTCTCAGTTAAGTGAGCCTCATTCAGGTTACTGGCCCTCATAAGGTTTTACAGGTTGTACATGAGCAGAGGGAAATGGTCTGTGGATGAGATGATGTGGAGATAAGGGACATGAGCCAAAAAAGTGCAATTACTTTCCTCTGAGCTCCAATTATTTGACAACGTTCATTGAACATCAACATAATGAAATCACTGCAGTTAGGCAGTTAGTGTTTTTATGGCATTTTGGTGCTATTTGATAGTGTAGAGTGAGAGACACAGCAGAGATATGAGAAAAACAGAGAATGACTGGTTTTGTGCTTTTTTCCCAGCAGATGTACATGTTATACACGTCTGCTTTCCCTGCACTACAGGAGTCTCACAAAATGTTATTGCTAGTGCTGCGATCATTGCAGTTTAAAACCTCTTTCTGTGTTGCAGCAAAACCATTCATCTGTCAGTGAGCTGGTTTTAATATTGAAACACACTCATAAACATGCTTCTCTTTGAACTAAAGCATGATGCTCAGTCACTGGAGAGATGAATCTGCAAATCCAATTCCTCCTTATAATTTTATTCACTAGTAAAGAACATGAGGTGCTGGAGTTCCAGATCCATCTGTAATGTCTTCACCTGGCTGTGGACCAAGCACATTCCTCACTACTTCCTCTAGATGTGAAGTATATCAAGTTATTTCTTCTTTTTTCTTTTTATTATCAGTTTACCCACCATCCACATCCACCATCTGGTAAATGGGCCGTGGCTGGCAAATATAGCAGTTTATTTTCATTTTACTGAGTTGGGAACTTATTTCTACAGATAGAGAGAAAATCATATTTCACCAGCAGATCTCAGTCCTGCTTGACATTGATGTATTACTTTGGTCTCAAGCATTCCCATTTACTCCTCAAGTAATTGCATTTAGATTCCAGCACCTGCATACTGGAAGAAAAATCTGAAATGTAAACAAACCAGAAAAATACAATTATCCAGTTTTGAAAATGCACCCGAGGGCACTCATATACGATAATATTGTCTGAGACAATAACATGTTTGATGGCAGGAGAGTGACACAGAGCTCATGTCGGCATAGATCACTCACTGTGAGCTCTGCTCAAGGAGAGAATTCACAAAAATCCAAATTCTAACTGTTACACATGAAAGAGCATACTGCAGATGTGTTTCTCTATCCTGTGCCAACGTAGTCTAACAGCAAGTTATATCATACATATGGTGACTAATCTAATCTAATCTAATCTAATAATTATCTATAGTACTGCAACTAACAATTATTTTCATTATCAGCTACCTCACTATCAGTTATTTCTTACTATTTATGGGGAATGTTTGCTTGATAAATCGACTGAAACACTTAATCAGTTATAAAATGTGCATTTCAATCGCCTTAGCTGTACTTTTGTTTTGTGCTAATTAGTAAATGTTAACATGCTAACACAGATGATGATGAGCATGGTAATTATTGAACCAGCTTACTATGAGTAAGTTATATTTGTCATAGAGTGCTGTAGGCCACTTAAGCTAAGACAACAAAATCTGATTTAGTGTGCTTACCTCCTCTACAAAAGCCTCTCCCTTTTAGAAAATTAGTAATAGTTTGCAAGAGCATAAGTATAAACACAACAAGGCTGTAAAGGCAGACTGATGAGTTTTGGTGTCAACAACCTCTGTAGTCTTATTTATCCAATTGTTAGCAATCGGCTTTTATTTAAATTGAAACTACTTTTTTTAGAAATTCATTCTTGTAGCACTCTATTGTGGGCATGTTAACATGCTGGTGTTCAGGCATTTAGCTCAAAGTCCTGCTGTGTCTAAGTACAGCCTCACAGAGCTGTTAGCATGCCTGTAGACTCTAAGTCTTGTTTTAAAATGGAAATAATCTGGGGCACCACGGTTGCCTAGGCACTGACCATTACCCACAACATCCTCAGTTTGAGTCCAGACAGGGACTTTTATCACATGTCAATGCCCAAGTCTCTCTTCCTTCATTTCACATTTCCTGGTATTTTTTTGACTATCAAATATCATAACATAAAAACAGAAAGATAAAAATGCCCCCGAAAAAAATATATATACTTGGATGCTGGAGGTAGAACAGATACATTTCTCAGATATGTGAGGAGGAGGAGCACACACTTACAGTCTGAAGGGGATCTCACAGCCACCTGCAACAACAATATTTTGGCCTTGGACAAGTACTCTTGACAGCTGCTCCTTGAGTGCAATGCACACACAACAGCATTCAACACAAGGCAAGAAGACCCCACACATAAGCACACACACATAATGTTGAAAATAGGGGAGAGAAGCAGCCACTTTCTCATAGCTCGTTTCCACTCACATTCTAGGTGACAGTTCCCACTCTAGACCATTTTGTTGTCAGCTCTTATAAATCCTCTGTCAACCTCATTCACAAAGCTGACATTTAAAAAAAACAGGAGGATACCACTTAGAGCGAGGGAGAGAATCACATCAAATAAACCAATCAAGAATCATGCAAGACCAGTTGCTGGGGAGATGCAGTGTAATTAGTAGATGTGTGTACTACTATGCTCTCATATGGCAGACTTGAAACTTGGTACGAGTTGGCTAATAAACCTCCACAAATGTATCCAGACCAATGTATTTAATCCAAACCACAACCTCTGTCCTCAGTGAATAAAATGAACACCTGAATTTCACTACATATTGGTATGAAAAGGACCTCAAGCACAAGAGGACTAAAAATCTAAAACACAGTGGACAAAAATTGGCTGTGAATCTACACGTTGCAGACAAATGCCAAAGATCAAGGGCTGGTAATTTAAATGCATCCTGGAAGCAGGACAACATGTCTTATCTCTGGTGGTTGTGGTAAACAAATAAATACGTACACATGCACATTTGTGAGTACTGGATGATAAAATTTGTCCACTGATGAGGAAACAAAACTGGGCTGACTGTACCATCAGTTCTACACCACAAAATTCACAATTATTCCCTCAAGAATATTGCTCTCAGTACTATCACAAAACCCATTTGTATCTGCTTTTTCTGTAAATGAGGTGTGCATTAGTTTGATCACAGATTAAACGGCAGAGTAAACTCTCTGTTCTCTCTCGCAATGAGTGACAGCAGGGAAATTCACTTTAACAAACTGACCTATCTTTACAAATAAAGATACAAAGCCTTTAATGTGGCAGCTAATAGCCATATTAATTTTATGTTTTACGCTTATCTGTCACTGTTTGGCATGGAGCACGTACTCTGCAAGATACCACAGCTGATATAAAAGCTCTTACTGGTTTCAAATAACTTAATTTAACTTCAGACAGCTTTACATGGCCATGCAATTAACTGAATGGAGCAGTGCCTCGCCTTCCTGTCACCACTGCACTAATGTGAGCTTCACTGCATCAGTACTGTAACTAGGTTAGTTGTGCTACCTGTGCAATACAATCCGATTGAATCTCTGACCATATGTTCTGCGGGATGACCTGAGATGGATGGATCTGTCAACCATTTCTCCTGATGGATAACTCATTTGCTTTTTGACTCAGTAGTTAATTAGGCTTGACCAAGGACTTTGTCTCCTGCTGCCCAGCTACAGGAGCAGATCTCTGCAAGCTGCCTGACCTGATCATAAATAATGTCTCAGGAGTTGCTGCTAGTCAGCTCTAATGGAGACACAGAAGCTAGGTGGTTGCTTTAGGAGACTTTGGGATCCACTTTCTGTTACAGAGCAGTGCAGGGGCTCTATTATTTTAAATGTGATCATTCTTTTTTATTTTAGAAGGATGACTGTGTTTTTTCCAGCCCCATCCTGTCTATCTGGTGTCATAAAAATAAGCAATGAGACTGTGCAGATACAATTTGTGCACATGGAAATGAATACCTTCTGCCTGTTCACTTGCATATAGTTCACTCTTTTTATGACAGCCTTTATGATAGACATCTCCCTAACGGTTGCATAATATGCAATGCTCTTCCTATTTAAAATATGCTTTTATTGTGAACTTGAACAGAAGCCTTCTCCTCAGCAAGCTTGAACATTAAAGGACCTGACAGGGAAAAAGAGAGAGAGAGAGAGGGAGAGAGAAGGGGGTGGGAGGAGGGGACAGGAGGGAGCTGTTGAGTGTCTGCTGATGGGCTAACTCAATTTCAGGGAACACAATGGAGCCAGAGGCTGATTTCCAAAAGGCAAATTGTCATTCTGAGCGGCATGGCACCTGTCTGGTGAGTTCATCTTCTGTGCGGTGGGTGTAGCTGGGGGAGGAGGAGGCCAGGATCGCAGGAGCGGGCCACATTATGATGGGGCCCCGAGATGGGAGGGAATTGAAAGTGAAACTGTTTGAGTTGCGTTTGAAATGCATTGAAATGAAAATCGGACCTGCTCTTATGGCTGCCATTGGAATCCATTCAGACAGGCTCTCTACTGGTTTTGAGCAGATGAGTGAATCGATCCAGACAATGATGCTGTTGCCTCGGTGACAGACCATGGACCCTGATACCAAATACTACTGCCAGCAGCCCCTGTATTGTCAAACCCACGCATCCCCCTAACCACCCCCACCCACAAGAGAAGCACACACACACCCACCCCCACACACACCCATCCTCCACCTCTATTATTTCTCCATCTTTCAGATTGTGGGTGTACTATCAGCTGCAGGTCCCCCCTTTTCATGCAGTGCTCCAATTACAAAGCTGTCTGCCCAGATTAAAGAGGCAGCGCATCTGACAGCAGCTAAACACTTCAACATACACACATAAGCACACGTACACAAACTGTGTTGTGCCAGCAAACCGTACATCTAAACCATCAACCCACAGACATCTGCACATGTACAGCCCCTGACTGCTCTGCTCTCCAGCATAACAACTTACCTGACACTCTCAATGACACAAGCGTACACACACATCTATCAGCCCCAACACACGTGACCCTAGTGACTGGATACACACACATATACACAAAAATCCCCAGTGCACAGCAGGTGTTTGCCGCTGCTGTCTGTCACATCCGAGAAGAAACAACAAGCCATAATGAGAATGAGAGCTCCTAATTGAAGGTGCCATCTTTTTTAATTGTTGTAGAAACAGTTTGCCAAGGTTAAACTAGATAGCCTGTTGAGGTGTCTGTACCGTCACAGCTGCCTGAGAGGTGTTCCACCTCATGTCCCTGACCTCCCTCTGTGGCAAGTACTATAATGCCAAGAAACAACTTGAAGAAATAAGACTAATTTTCCCTTTATTACAGTCCCTTTATTACATTTATGTCCCCATCATGCACTCACCTGTTTCTTTCATCATCTAATTTACATGGGAATAACTGTCTTGTACTTGAAAAACAACTCACCACATATATATATATATAAAATGTGGAAACCCATCATGAGCTGATGCATCTTATTATTTCTTTTTTTAGTGACCTGAGAATGTGTGAAACATGCGGCAGTATCAAGCTGATTTTACCGTCTAAGCCTGGATGGTTATGTGTGTGCTTCTTTCACCAACAGACCTATTTTTTGTGATCCAATGATTGAGTAATTTATTACCCATGGAGCTAATGGTTGCTTGTCTATATATGTTGGCCCTGCGAAGGACTGGAGATCTGTACAGAGTGCACCCCGCCTCTTGCCCACGTGTCAGCTGGAATAAGCTCCAGCCCCACTGCGACTCTTAGTGGATATATAGATAGATAATGCATGCATGGATCTATGGAGCAGTTCATTCACCAGATGAAGGTTATTTAGACCAAAACGTATTATTAATAAAGCTGCATTCATGCTGTAAACACCACACTGACATATCATCATCTTATAAGAATTGTAAAAGATGCCTATTTACTCATCCTGCAGACAGAGCAATATGTATTTGACACAGCTTTGAGGGTTTTGCAGTGGTTAACCTGGCAACAGGCTTCACCCTGTCATTTTGATGCTGTAAGCCTCCATTTCTCTATTTATCACTCACTCTCTCTCAGTGTCCCTTCAGTGACATCTTCTTTGAACTGCTCCATCCTCAGAGCAGAATTTTGAGAAAATCATTTTAGGCAGAAACTGAGTGAATTATTAAAAGTATGGGCTGAATGTTATTGCTTGGGCGTGTTCATTTTGTTGCATTATGACAATTCAGACAAGCAGAGACTGTCTGATTCAGCCTCTAATGGTGGTAAATCTGGATTAAACTCATACCAAACCGATGTGAGATGCAGCAGGTTAATAAAGTTCTGTGCTTCTGCTTCATGTGAAAACAAGTATTTAGGAAATCAAACACCGTGGGCCCATACCAGGCCCTCGATGATCCAGGCTGACATGGAAAACAACAACTGACAAATGGCGCTGAGTGATCTTTGACAGTGTAGTGCGTTGCCTCTTCTTACCTTGACAGAACAGGGAGGAGGGGGGAGGGTCTGTGAAGTACCGCTCTGATGCTCCGCTGCTCATGTTCACGAGGTGTGTTGCTGTGAATAAAGTGAGACAAAGAGATTAAGAGGATGGGAGGTGGGGTCATGCATGCAGCTGGGCTAGCCCGCCGGAATACAGAATATGCGGATTAGACCTCCTCTTCCTCCTTGTCTAGACAGCTGGGAGAGTATTTCTATGTCGAACATCATTGCTGTGTAACCGGTGTGTAATTGCAAAATTCATCAGCAACTTCTTAAAAACAACAGAATGTCACAGATTTTCTAATCCAGCTAATTTCTTTTCTATTGTTCTATTCTCAGACTATAACCTGAACCTGGACATTCAAGTGAAATTCCCTGAACCATGTGACCCTCCTCCACCCCATCCCGCTATTCCTCACAACAAAATCCCCATGACTTCACCATAAAATGATACGTTCAAGCTTTTCTTCACGCTGCGGTCCCCTATGAGCCTCCTTCCTGTGCTCCAGTCATTACTACAGGCCCATTTCCTTACTCGGATATCAGAGGCTGAGCGTGCGGTTGCGGTAGTGGAGGCTGTGGCCTGCGAGGGGGTGAGCGAGGCATGTCCTGTGGGCCTCCAACCACATCATGAGCAAGTAGGGATTCTGACTGCTGGAGCATGAAGTAGAAGCAGCCACAGTTCATAAATCCTGCCCATCGCAGAGCTGCACATAGTCAGGGTTGCAAAGCCTGGGGGAACAAAAGCTTTGCACTTCTTACATGCTGTGTTCAGTGCGGTTGTGGACATAACACCTGTATTATAGCCTGCTGTCTTCAGGCAACACAAGTATTATGCCGCTATATGTTGGCTAGGTAAACAAGTACTGAATAATTGAAATCAATAGTTGAAACTCATGGTCTGCGTTTGCTTATCACCGTTGCATTGTGCTTGTATCCACAAACAGAATATTAAAGTAAATTCTCTCTATAATTCGACCAGGCAAAAAGTGTCCAGCCTCTTGGACACAACAAAGTTATCCCAGAATTCCATTATGCTGTGGTCATCCATCAATCTCTCAGTAATCTAAAGCTGTGAGAGCATGTGTGTCCACCTCTGCACTGCCTGAAATCATAACAGAAGACAGAGAAGAAAGTGAGCTCCCTTGCTGTTCACACAAACCACAGCCACAGACAACGAATCAAATCCGACGCTCCCTCATTGTGAGTGAATAAATTACAAGTGATTGTGCTTTGTAATGAAGGCAGCGGAGCATATTGTGCAAATGCTCTGCTTTTTAATGATTTAATTAGAGAACCTCACTCAAACTGGAGCAGAAAATTTCAACATGGAGATGAACGAGGAGCCCTGCCAGGCAACGGTGCCCGCCGCTCAAGATCCTGTGTTAATTGCTGCAGCAGTCGACAGATGTGCCTCACGTTTCTGCCCATTTCCTGCTTTATTAAAATTAGTTAGACCCCAAAGAATGCCAAATGTTGTCTTCCTAAACTAAATGATTTACGACCACTAAGCGGCATCATGTTATTCTAATTTCCAACATACTCTACCCCAGTTTACTGTACAAAGGATGCTGTCTATGGCTTTAGGCAGCTGAGACTGTGTTATATCATTAACTGCAGCTATCACCCACTACTGATTCATACCCAAAATGACAGACTGAGCAGGTACTTCAGGAATTCTGGATCTATTTTGTTAAGCCTCACAACCAGTATGACTAGACCTATTATTTTCACTAACCAACTCCCCCATCGCCCCAGAAAGTTTCAGCTTTCCAGACGGGCTTCTCCTTAATCAAACTAAACAACAACAAAAAAAAAAACAAGTTCAGTGAAGTCAGAGAGTCAGTGCAGTCTGTTTGTCATGTAGACCAAAAGGGGACAGCTCAATGTGCTGTGGTGCTGCCCCAGCCCGAATCCTGTGTCCCTCGGCTGACAGCAGCACCAGCATTAATCACCCGACTCATTAAGACAATCTGCACAAGTGTCCACAGCTCATAAACCCTGGAATAGACCGTAGTGACTGTTTCACCTCCTGAAGCATCTGCTTATTTACCTCTCAATACAGTCGACCCACCCGTACACATATTTCAGATGACATGGGACTATGACTGTTTATCTCTGCCACCTTTATTCATATGCTAAGTTGAAGTTGCTTACCCATAAATCCCTCAAAATTATGTCTGGTCCCCATGCTGGCAGCTGCTGTGCCAGTTAGTAAGTCACTGAATGAACTGAAATGTTAATAGTTTGCCTTCACTATTGAATCACCCAAATGACAGACATTGTTTTTCTGTGAACAATAAAAGCAAATCTTAATTTGCAACAACCTTGTGGTGACAAAGGAATTGCACTGAATCTGCAAACTTCTTCAGAAAACTATTGTAATGAATAGAAAATGAGCAATATATCCATCACAAGTGACCCTGATTCTGCTGCTAAAAGTTTATAAGGTAAATGTTTAGAATTTCCAGTAAAAGAGAAAAAGGCATGAGATTTTGTCCGTGCTGAGCTAACTAAGCTCACACAATGATATGCTCTAAGGTCCCAACTTGAATAGACAGGCTTTTCTAATGCTTCTCACTGCTCCCTCATCCAGGCACAGTGGGTGTACTTTTCATTGAAACAATATTTAATGGTCACATTAAGGCTGTGAAAAGATTTTCTGCTCACGCACACGTCCACATGTTTTCCCAAGGCTGCATTAAAGAGAAAACTATGAGCACAAACTATTGCCATGAATTTCAACACTGAATAATGTCAGTTTTTGTTGAAAATTAATAAATACCCTTTATCATTTGGCAGAAGAAGCTAGGTGAAGAAGTTCAGTGCAAAAACACCATTTTTTAAAAATCTGTTCAAGTGGACAGAAACCTCTAAAAATAGAAAAGCCATTCTCTCAGTGTTGATTGGTGAGAAGTCAGACTTTAACATACTTGCATCGGAGGGCCTGCAGGTTATTTGAGCAGCCTAAGTTACCATGGTGATACGCATAGCGTGAAAAGTGAGTTGCTGCGGTGAGACCCAAACACCAACTGGGGTTAAGCCCAAAGTTAGTTTGCTAACCACTAATCCTGCCTCATGGGACATAACCCAGAAACACAGGTGACAGAAACTCAGACAGCAACAGCAGCGGCTGTGGTGAAAGAGTGACAATGACGGCTGAGGGAACATGAGGATTTAAGCTGTATCAGTGACAGAGGTGAAGATAATCCGCTAACAAGCTCAGTGAGTGAGAAGGGCCAGGAATTTTTCATTGAGGGAAAAGGTGACCATAAGGTGTTACAATGGAGATGTAAACAAAAGCTGCTTTTCCACAAGACAACAACCAATGCAGAGATAAGTTATCAAACAGTGGTGGTGACAGTAAACGTCCCTCTTTTTTGCCTAGCTTGACACGGTCATAAACCAAAGTTAAAGGAATACTTTAACATTCTGGGAAACATGTTTATAAGCATTAGATGAGTTAGATGAAAAAATCTACACCACTCATGTGTGAGCCAGTGTGGGTTCTTGTGGGTTCTTAGCATGATTGCACATGTGCACCCCACTTGCAGCCCACCTTGGCATGATTAGCAGCCCACATGGGCAACATTTCATGGGCCCCAATGCCAGCTCATCATTCATCCACATGGCCACGGGCCAGAAAATTAGTTTTGACAGCAAATATATGAGCACCTGGCAAATTAACTGTTGAGCCAGCACTTCTGATTAACAGCTCTACAAAACCTCCACAGATATATGTCACAGTCATTCACAGATATGGAGGGGGAATAATATTACAGCAGCTTTAAATCACAATTTACAATCAATCTCAAATACTTCACAAGGGACTGCAAAACCAGCAGCATGAACCAACGCTGCACGGTAAGTGGAAAGCTCACAAGGTCAAAGTGTGTATTAGCATGCATGGTGCTGGTTAGGGAAGGGATAACGTGTGTGCACATGTGTGTACTTCAATCTTTGAGAGGACAAGTTTGAGTTTTAGACCATTGTTCTGAGGACATTTTGCAAAAGTGAAGACAATTTGGCTGTTCCCCACAACTTAAACGGACTGTTTGAGTGTTAAGACTTGGTTTTAGGGTTCAGGTTAGGATTCGGTTTAGGTTAGGGTAAAGATTACAGTAAAGCATTTTGTGATAGTTGAGGTTAAGGTAAGGGGATAGGGAATGCATTATATCAGTGAGTGTCCTCACAAAAGTAGAAGTACAAAAGTGTGTGTGAGTGTGTGTGTCCAAACCTTACAATCCAGTAACCCTCCCCAGCCCCCTGCGCAATTTTCACGGCGGCTGGGTTTCATCAGGTTTTGTATTTCAGACCTATTGATTATCTGCAGTGAGGGGGCACTGTGACAAAACCTCAGCAGGAGTTCTCCATCTGTAATGAGCCATGTGCCAAATACAGGCTCTCTCCTTCTGCACACACACTCACACACACAAATCCTTGTACACCTATATTTGTGGGGTCCTATTGTAGACATAATGCATTCCCTAACCCTGCATTCCCTCAGCTTATCCTTAACCATCACAACTGGATGCCTTACCCTTACACCTAAACCTAGATCTGATCCTAACCCTAAAACCAATTCTTCACCATCAAACAGCCATTTAAACTTGTGAACCCCAGCTATTTGGTCCCCACAAGTATAGTGGGCTCCCAGTTTTCAGAGCCCATAAATATAGTAAAACAACCACACACACGTTTGTCTGCTGTGTTATTGCTTCCCAAGTGATGACAGAGAGCTATAGGAATATGCTCTCTAATAAAAGCAGTAAAGCTCGTGCTGGTGTTGGTTTCTTATATAGGATAATCCAATCTGCTGTGAATCAATAAAAGCATTCACAGCACTGCGCAGTTTTATCATAACATACTTGTAACATCTTGAGCTGGTTTTTCCTCTATTGTTCCTTATGTTTCATTTGAGGGTCGCAATCGGTTCGCTGATCGATTCACCTTTAGTGAGGCTCGATCCGTGCTGTCCTCTCTTCCTAATCGATTCTTATCTTCCTGACCTTTGAGTATCCTGTAGACAGGAGAGCGACCTGCAGGTGCAAACAGAGAGCAGCAGCTTGTACAGCACTTTAACTGTCCAGACTCAGGGGCACACACACTAGAAACAATTACATTTAATGTTTTACGCTCTCACTTATTGATGTGATTATTAATGGGACCTTAGATAAAGAAGGAAAACCTTTACCTTCTGCCTTCGTCTAACATGTTTACGGTACATGACTTCCATCTAGTGGGGGGAAGAATAAAAGCCGCCCGTCGACGTCACTGTCGTAAAAAAAAAAAAAAGAAACACGCACACCTCGTGGCTGCGTCGCTTGACGGCAAATTACAATTTAAAAAGGCGACATGGCTTCATCGGTGATTTGCAGAGAAACACAGAGCAGGTATTCAACTACTGTTATTGAATCAAGTTAATTCATGAAAATAATGCATTTACGGACTCAGCTGTCATGTCTAACATTAGTTCACAACAAAACCACTCGTAAATGTCGCGTGTTGAGCTTTAAGTCAACCTCCTGTTAGCTAACAGACGAGTTAACTATCAACTGGGCTTTTTTTAAACTCTACCATTTCAGGGTGAGTTCAGTACTTAACAGAGATGTGAAGCAATATGGAAAGAAGTACATGTTTGACTGCAATGAAGAGACATGCTGGAACTCAGACCAGGTAAAACTACAGCTTTGTTTCAGTCCCACTTTCTGTACACACAATGTACCCTTTATCTAATGTTCTAGAATGTCCTAAGTAATCAAGTTACTTAATTGATACATTTATGCCAACAGGAAATTATACCATAAACGTTAACTGTATGCTGCTTAAACTTTACAAAGAAAAAAATCAATCAAAGAAATAAAATCTTTTTACTATTTGTTTAATTGTTTGCAGCTTCTTTATTGCATTGTGGGGGAATAGTGCACATCAACAGTTCACACAGACATTTGAGTTGATTTTATTTAATCACTTTTCCAGTGTTAACACAGTACATACTCCAAAATCTGATACAGGTCCTTCGTAGTCAATATTCAAACATTTCCCACAGACACCTGAATGTTGCGCTCTTCATATTACATTGAGTCATTATCAAAAGTATATCTTTTGCAGGGAGAATGTCAGTGGGTGTCTCTGGAGTTCCCCCAGTCTGTCAAGCTGTCAGAGTTAAAGGTCCAGTTCCAGGGAGGCTTCTCAGCAAAAACATGCAGACTAGAAGGTAAAACCCAGAACCCAATCCAGTTCTAAGCCTCATCACAAATGGTGTCCTGCTGTGACTGTCCACCGAATTCTTATATTACCGTTTTCTATTGCAGGTGTGATAAGGTTAAATGATTTTCCACTTGTGCTCTCTGCAGGTTGTCCAAAAGATGGAGTCTTTACAGTGATCAGCCATTTTTACCCAGAAGACAACAACTCACTTCAGATATCCTTCATTTGCACCATGCAGCATTTGTCAGGGCAGATTAGAGTGGTCATCTGGGAAATGTTGCAGCAAAAGTCAGACTATTTTATTATTTTTTTAATACTAGTAGAAGAGCAAAATTTGAAAAGCTTTTTTAAATTACATTTAACTCTTGATCATTTAACTATGATTTGTGCCAGAAACAATCTTGAGTCAAAACAAAGCTGCTTTTAACTGTCAGTATCCCATCACTGATTTTTTCACATATATAACACATACATACAAAGTACACATACAATGTAATACTAAATACAGGTATGCTCTAATCCAGTAAAAATTCAGTCCTGTTGTCTACACCAGCAGCTCACCCTGTACCTGTCACTCGAGGAACAGTGTTTCCTGTGCTGCTCTAGATGGTTCATAATAAGTATCTGACAATATTTTCCTGGACATGCTTTTCAGTATTACCATGCTTATCTTGTTCTTAACTCCACACCCACAGCTTTCCCATACAGGAGGCCCCTGCAGTGGACAAAGTAAAAATAATGTTTGAGAATAGTGCCGACTTTTTTGGGAGAATAATTGTTTATTCCTTGGACATCCTGGGAGAAAAAGCCTCATGACCATTTTTTAAACCTCTCATGAGAGAGGAAATGACCCCTGAGTAAAGTACGGGACACAGGATGGTGTGGTGGCACTTGGGAAACATGTCATCTGCACTGCCACCTCCTCAACTGATGTGAACGTGGCCTTTTTTGGTATGAACGCTTTCAGGGATCTGTCAGGCAATCTCTCTTCATCACTCAAAGACAGGAGGCTTGGCATGGAGTCTGAATTAGAGTTTTAATTGTATTTAATGGGTCTGTTGTGATGATAAGAGCACTTGTAATCACTTGTAATCTATACCTTCTGTATACTGTGCCTTTGAGTTGAAGTGGCATTCCAGTGGAACAAACTGTATAAAAATAATTTTTTATTAAAACTTGTTTACAATCCTTTTCTTGCTGTTCCTCCAGCCAAAACAAAATGATTCTGCTGCATACAGGGTAATGCACACAAATGGAATGAAAAGATGCAGTTTCCTCAGCGTAAAAGTGCATGTGTATTGATCTATTACAATAACTTGTAATTGTGACAGAGGTCTTAGTCATCTGACCACCAATGACAAGTGGACATAGATCAGAGATCAACTGTGTCAGACTGCCCCTTCCATTTATTTAACTAGTGTCATGTTGGTGTTGGCGTTGGCTTGTAGAGTTTCAGAATATGGTCCTCCAACACTTTCTGAACTGAAACAAAAGAAATGAAAATGATAATTCTCTACAGCAAAACAGTTTTACAGTCACCTCTTTAAAAACATGCATCAGGTATAAGACAGTACATACTCTTTTTGTGTCCAAGGGCAACAGCTAAAGCCATTGGGCTGTATCCAGAGTCAGACTCAATGGTCATGTCTGCTCCTTTGGCTGAAAGAGACATTAGTAGTTGGAATTAATAAACGCATTCAAACAATTAGCTAGAATTTATTATGACTTCTAGACATGCAACAAACCTAAAAGTGCCTCTACACATTTGATGTGGTTTCCTCGCACAGCGTAAAGAAGAGGAGTTCCACCATTCTGGGATTCAAATACAATAGTGTTCATTAAAAACAAAAACACAAATTGGTTTGCTATAACCAATAAATCTTGTGGATTTGTGATGACGTGATATAAAGAAAGTAGCAGCTATACCCAGTCGTAAGTGTTAATGTCGACTCCATGTCTGAGAAGAGACTCAACAATGTCCACATAACCTCCAGAGCTAGCCAGTGTCAGGGCACTCTCTCGCTCCCTCGCGATTGTTTTGGGGTCTGCACCCTAAAATATAAATTTCATAAACATTATTGAGATGGTGGATTTAGTCTTAATGACGTGTGTGTGTCTTTCCCATTCAGCAGTCGCTTACTTCTAACCTTTTCCAAGAGAAAATCCACCACTGCTTTCTCTCCAAACGCTGCTGCCCACATGAGAGGCGTAAAGCCCCGTTCATCCTGTTTGCTGAGCAGTGAACTGTCTGTAAAATGAAACAAGTCACAGCTCAGCAGAAGAAAGTTAATACAATTCAGTTCTAGTAAAATATGCTACCAGACTCCTCACCTTTACTCAGGTGGGCAGCCACTTGTGAAACCTCGCCTTGAGCTGCCAGCTGGTGTATGGACAGAGCTGAGGGAGATACATATCTTAACGTGGTTAAGACAATGAAAATCCATCCAACACACAATTTTCTTAGCCCTCTGCTATTACAGCGTGTTTGTCAGTACTTACAGTCTAATGTTGCTGGGCGTACTGTAACCTCATTCCCACGCTGTTTGTTGGTCAGAGTAGTGGAGTGTTTGAACAAACCATCTTCATCCACATCCATGTTCTCTGGAGACACTAGCCCAATCAGAGGAACCACAGCCATGTCACAGGAAGCAAGATATTCACTGTTAAATTGATTATTTTAAAAACCAGGTAACTGCATGTTACACAGACAAAAATACCACATGTCTAGGAAGTGATCACACATAGGAAACTTATAAATCAAAAGACAAAACCAAAATGGCACAAATACCATTGGACCTCTCATCTCTGGATTCGCAGGGAGAGGCATTAGCATTAGTTTCAGTATTTTGGCCATCTGCAACCTCATCATCACCTCTGGCCTCCATGATCACTGCAATAAAAACAAGGCATGAACGACTAAATGCTGTGGCACTGGCATCAAGAAGAAGTAGCCAAAAATTGCCTTAAAAAGCAAATTACATTGTCCACTCACCACAGTCTAATTTGCGCTAACTTCCTTTTGGGAAAACTGAAAGTAAATTATTTCAAATCACACGGTGGATCTTGCTGGCCGGGTATCGAAGTGTGCCCACTATATTACTTGTCGCTCAGTTGATTTGCTTCTTAAAGAGTCAATTATTTTAACAAAGGAGATGGAAACACGTTTGAATCATCCCCGTGTAACGTACCACAGCGTTTGGCACTCTTTAAAGGAAGAACTATTATTTTCATAATCGATATTTCTGTCCGGAATATTGTCGTGTGACACATGACAACAAAAAAAACACGGAAGAAGAAGGAATCAGCTGACACTCGCTGACTGCTGTACTGTGCCGTTGTCAGTTTCTTACAGTGATAACCAGCTTGCACTATGGAAGACCAGGAGATGCAGCTGAAAGTCAGACGAGGTAAATCTTAGCTAAAATAAATCAGCAGTTAACTTACCTCATTGTTACCTCGCAGCAAAGCTAGTAGCTGTTAGCTTGTCTTAGCCGCGAAGCTAAAGCTGTGCCACCAGTATTGTTTTTAGCTGTCCCATCGCCATTTGTCCGTGTCCGCTTTTGTTGGACGTTTCCCTCCGTTTTTTTTTTTTTTTTTTTTTTTTTACAAACACGGGTTGTGTATTCTGTTTATGTGTCTGTTCCTCTTTGACTCTGCAGTGACTGACAAATTCACGGAGAGCATGTACGTCCTGGCTAACGAGCCGTCGGTGGCTCTCTACAGACTGCAGGAACACGTCAGGAGGTCGCTGCCTGAACTGGTGCAGCACAAGGTATTCACACTGAGTCACACTGGTGTAAACAACACCGACATGTAGACGAAAGCTTGTGCAACAATGGGGATATCCACCTCAAAGCAGAATAATTTGTAAGACTAAGCATAAAGACTCAATATATGACAGTTTTTTGTGCGACTCCCCTTAAAACCTTGATGATCCGCTTCCTAATTTTATTATCAGTATGTCTCAACTATTAAATGCCCAGCAATTAATATGCAGACTTATTTGAATTTATTCGATAAAACTGAGCTGGACAGTAGCTAAGAAATAACTTAGAAGTTCTACTTTAGCCAGTTTTTTCTCTTCCAGGCGTTTTTCTCAGCAGACATTTTGACTTGTGATGGTAGGAAAAGCATATTAACAATGGCTCTGTCCTGTTTAAGTGTCCCAGCAAGTCATGACAGTGAGCAGGCATGAACAGCACCAGGAGCCTGAAACTGAGGCAGCTAAATCATTACCTGGATTATTTACACCTTTGCTTTTTGTCAAAATGTCTAAGGCGTTCAGTTGCTGGTATTACTCTCATTTCAAGGCAACAGAACTAGAAACTATATGCTTTTGTGTTGAGTGTTTTTGTTTGTTTTTGGTGAGTGTGTACAGCGAGTGAAAGGTGAGATGAGGTAGAGTACTTTGTAAGTGATAGACTTGCTTAAGGCACTGCAACAGTCCACCTGTAGAATACAGATTGGGTCGAATTCACTTTTGCACAGCATGCCGCAAAATATAGGTTGTACGCAAGAGTTTAATAAATTATGACCAGCACCAGCCGGTCTGCAGGGTGGAGTGAACTGTCTCTTGAGATACATTCCTCCCATAACCATCCCAAGATTTTCTGTAACTTGTACCACAGTAGCCCCTTTTGTCAATTCAGACCGGACAGGGCAGCCATCATTATGTAATGGCCTTGTAATGCCGTTGTGCTCCTTGTACTCCCTGAAGGAGTTTTTAATAATTTAACTTCTTTGTCACTTCTCACACAGACAGACATGCAGAGCTGGGAGGAGCAGAGTCAAGGAGCCATCTATACAGTAGAGTACGCATGCAGGTGAGACGATACACAGACCGACATGTTTCCAGAGTCCCAGTGGCCCACTCTTATGACTGGTAACACTTTCATTGATCTGCTGGTTTTTGCAGCGCCGTGAAGAGCATGACGAACAGCAGCATGTATTTCAAAAACATTGACAGTCTCCTCCGTCAGGCCATCACCATGAAGGAACAGATCAGCAACTCCCAAGGACGCAGGTAGGAGGCAGCAGTGAACATGTTCACTTAGACATGGTGGTCTCCAGAGTGTAGGGGTAGGTAGTATTTTATCGTTAAAGATTATAATGGTTTTACACTATCATATTCATATAATAATTTATGAGAGTTTTTCTATTTTTACATTAAATGTGTTATTACTCATTCATTCAGATAGAGCGTCACTCTGTCCTTGCTCCTTTGCTGTGCTTTGATGGACCTGACGCCTACTTCCAAATTTTCATAACAGGTCTACTGACAAAAAGCACTTAAGAAGCAGCAAAATGTGCAAATTTAGCTGTATGCTGACATTTGTTTAACAGTGAAGGTAGTTTTCTGTGGCTGAGTGTATCTCCGTTTTTCAAATTATGAAACTTGTATGCAAATGCAATGCCTGTGGGTGTAAGATATTTGAAAGTTTTATTATGTATGACAGCAGTAGTAATACATACTGCTGTAAAATGCCTATTTCCACCAAATGCCTTTATCTCTCAAGTGTTAGGGTAATAAAAGGGCGGTTTTCACTTTGCCAAATACTTGTGTGTGCCAGAGAATTTTAGAATATTGTAGTGTTTTAAATCATCCACCGCTACAGAAGTGTCAAAGATCCACTAATAGGTCTTTATGCGTTCACATTTTCAGTGGTTCAGTGTCTTGACTTTTATCATTTTTGTACATTTTTGTATTCATTCTTTGCTCCATATCACACCATTGTTCATGTATAACCTTTGTTTCTGCTTGTTTTATTTAATCCATCTTATAATGATTTGTATCAGTTAATATTTTGGGACATGGGCTAAAAATTTATTTTTTTTTTTGCCAATTTATCTCCTTAGTTACTGCAAAATATTTATCAGGCCTGTTCATACCTCTTTGTAGTTATTGGGAGCTTCATCTTTTCTGTTGTATTTGTGTGTGCTGTTTTTTTGTTTCCCACTGACACCTGCATGCAGCTTACATGATGTGACCCCTTCTCCCAGTCCCCTTGTCTCTGCTCCACATGCCCCATCCACTTCCTCATGACCTGTGAGCAGAGGTGTCCAAGGTTAGTAGTTCATCATAACATGACAAAATCCCACTCGATCTTTTGTCAGCCAGTTAGGAATGAGTGAAATGTGCAGTTAAACGACCTTTTTAGATTTTGTGAGCATTGTTTTAATATCCCATTTTAAGTGTCCAAAATCATTCTACTTTTAATATGTCCCAAAATTTATTTAAGGTTGACATGAAATCATTTTGAACAACAACAACAAAAAAAAAAAACACACATCTGAACATTGTGCACAAATATTTGGCAAAAACCTGCCATATTTACATTTTTAAAATGAAAGCTGTAAATTTGCCAGATTGATACTTGGGCAACACTTGGTGTGTTTGATGAGATTTAAATCAAGCCCATTGATACAAAACACTACAAATTATACAAAATATGCTTGAAATCATTTTAAAAATGCTTCACAATCCCAACAGGAAGAATCAGTTGATAACTGTGAAAACTGGGTAATGTTTTTCAATCTCAGTCCATGTTGTCTGTGATCAGGCAGGATAAACATGCTGAGTGTAAAGTAACTGACAGATCTAAATCTGTTTGAGATGACACTTGTGTTAGCAGTCCTCTTTTGACGCACATAAAAGTTATCAGTGTCAAACCCTCAGCCTCCTTGATGTCACACAAGAGTTGAGTCTTTTGCAGAAATCCCTGACTTGCGTGCAAGGACACTCCTCATCTCGTTGTTGACCCCGTTCCAGGGTTTAGCCTGGGCCTGCAGTAAACCAGATTCAGTAGACAGGGTCCTGTGCATCCGGGGACAGCTGCCACTGCTGCTGTAGCCGTCTTTTTCACTAGCATGGCCCTGTGAGCCTCCAGCAGGAGAGTACTGCTGTTGCTGGTAATCTCGCTGTCTTGGGTTGCCACTTTGAGGGTAGGACATCTGATGCTGGAGGTGAGACTGGGTGCGGTGCATCCGCGGTTTGTCCACGCCAATTTTAAGCTCGCAGGGCCGAGATACAGGCGTGCTGCTTCTTCCGTGGTCATTGTGGTAGAGAGTGTCGAGGTGGTCACTGTGATAGTGCTTAGCACTGCGGGAGGCTTTGACCAGAGAGTGGATTACAACGAACAGCAGGATCAGAATCCCTGAGGAGAGGACACAGGCACTGGCAATACCCGTCTCCACCTCAAATATTAGGAGCATAAAGATGGACATAGCTGTCAAGGAAGAGAAAGGAGAGGGAGAAAAACAGAGAATTTACATACTAAATACTTTCCTCTATTTTAAGCAAACCATGTTAATCTGTAATGGGCCTTATAACTTTCCTAAAAGCAGATTTTGAAAGTTGTTATTTTCTACTTAAATACTAGCTTTACTTTGAGTTTGGAATACAAAAATGTGTTTCATTTTGTTGAAATGTCATATACATGTCATATTATCTGAGTTGTCCTATGTTTGCCTTCAGGAAAAGGACCATGGATTCTGGCATGCTAAAGGAAGGGGGAGAAAAGCACAGCTCTGGGATGTGACGCGACTTCCTGAGTTGGTGGTGTTGCTCTCTACAGTCCCTTGCTCTGCTACCTCTCGATTGCAGCTAAAGTGGGGTCATAAGGACAACACCCCCTCATCACAATGGAGTGACAGCCTCCACTGACCCCATAGTACAAGCCGCTCAGTGGAACAGAGCTCCACAGCGCTGCCAGGTTCAGCATTAAAAACACTTAAGTCATGGACGCTGCTCAAAGAATGCATTGTTCTCTCTCTGACTCGCTGGACAGGCCAGAGCGAAAGCAGCAGTGCTGTTTATGCCTCTGCTGCTGAAAAATCCACTGCAATGCCAATGTTTTGGACAGTAGTTTTCAGGGTTTTTTGAGTTTGTCGTGAACAGCTAAAACCTAAAAAGCACCCTGCATGCACAGTATAAAAGCTTGTGAAAAGAATGTTTTTCAAGAGAGAATTCAGACTTTAAAGAATCACATTTTTCACTCTTTTGTCCTTACCTGTCAGGTAGACAGAAACCCCCAGACAGAAAAGTCCAATAGCCACATGTCGTACAGCTCTGCTGTCCAAAAGGAACCAGTCCGCTCTGCTTAAAGAAATGTCATATGTTCAGTGTCATGGCTCAGATATGTTTACTCTTTAAAGAAATAAATGAAGATGATTTTCTGCAACATGATGTCAATTCATTGCATCTTTGCTGTACAATCAAACGTCTTTTGCTACTTGTTATTTCTTCTCTGATAAGTTTGAATGTCAGAACTGTAGCTCCTAAAACTTTTGATTATTAATTATTTAGCTAGATATTTGAGTGCCAGATTTTTTGTGCATCTCATTATTATTCACATTTCTTTGGAATGTCCCCTCTGTCAGCAGGGAGGTCCTGGGGCATGCTGTTGGATTTGTAAACCGACGTGGGAAAGGACCAGCTAGAGGCCGTGCGCTGGGTGCATAATGAGCGGAAGGCCATTGTTTCGATGGGATTCGTAGGGGGTTGAGAGGTGGGGGTTGACCAACAACATTGCAGTGTGGGCCTCTGCACTCTGACACATAAGGGCTTTTATGCTTCTGAAACCATGTTTACTTTTAATGAAACTTAATACAGTTAAATTTATCATCCAGGATAAAGCTGTGGTTAACAGAGAACAATTAAAGACGATTTGTGGGCACGAGGAGAAATGTTCGCTAAACAGATTAAACACCATTTTCCGCTCAGATCAACAGTGTTGTACCCTGACCGTGAGACCAGAAAATAAGAAGCCATGTAGGATGAAGTCCTCTGCCTTGTATTGAAAGTTATATGTTCACGTCAATTACATGTATGGACAAGAAAAAAAAAAGAATAATTAGAGTCACCTCACATTTTGACACAAACTTATACAACTACACCAAAAACTACAGCTGGAGGCTGTAGTAATGCAATAATTAAGGATGATATGATTTAGAAATAAAGTTGAATGTATGTCTCTGTGAACCCAATGACAGTGTTTACTACAGAGCTGTTGAATTCAACGCACCTACATGGCAGGTGGTGGCTGTGGTGAAATTATGTAACCTCTGGCTAAAGAATAGCCACTGTGGGCACAAGTGACAATTACATAATAAAGGTAAATGCTAAAATGTAGCTTAAAATAACAGAGGAATGTCCATTATGCAACAATCTCTATCCAGAGTTTGCTAACATTAGCCACCATAAGCTAGGCTGCTGGTCATACCAGACCAAATCATCCTGCAACAGAAAAACCCCTGTGTGAATTGAATTAAGCAAGGGTGATTTTTTTTCTCCTAAAACCAATGGATTCAGCTTTTCATCTCAAACAGAATAATGTGTTATTTCTTCTTTTAAAACTTGACTAGGTGTTGCTTTAAAGGTCGCTTACTTAAATGAGTGGTGATTCTCCATATTGTAATCAATTGTAGTGCGGTCACAGGTGCGTTTAAGCCTTAAAGTGTGACCCAGCCTGACAGAACTGACCGAAACTCTGTGTTTCTGTACAGTTTAGATCAACAGCAGATTAATAGAAGTGAAGGAAGCCTCTGCGATGGCTGCAGCAGTTGCAGGTGCTGTCTAACAGGTGGTAGGAGGGCAGGGTAATATTCTGGCTAAATACCTCTCAGTATCCTGCTCTCCTCTGCAGACCTCTGTCGGAAAAATAGCTGTGAAGGAGACACACCACCACAGAGCTTAGGTTGAGGGTGAGGGACAGAGCAGAGAGCACCGTGGAGACCGGCAGCAGGACGGCCCAGACATGAGCGGGTATGAGCGAGGAGGTCGAGGGGGGAGACTCCCTCACCGACGCCTGTTGGGACTGGAGCTGGAAAATCAAAATGACCGATAAAACGGACATGATGGCAGATAAAATCCCCAGTAAAGACAGAACTATTAGAGACCGCTGGCTGTATTTGTGCGTCATCTTTGTCCCAAATCTCCGGCGGTCAGTTTTCTCCACGGAATCAAAACTTTCCCTCTTCTAGTCAGTCTCTTTAAAAAAAAAAACAAGTCTCTGGCGATCCTAAACTCCCCACAAGTTCGCTGGCATCGCGGTGTGTATTAAATGTTTTCGCCTGTCTTGTCGGGATGAATAGTTTTCCTCTCCAGCTTGGATTTTTTTTTTTTTTTTTTTTGCAGTAGTTTGCTTGTTATGGCAGAGCGCCCCGCTGCCCGGTCTGAGCATGTGATGTGCTTTAAATCCCCAGATTATAAAGTTCGCAACAACAATGGACTTTTTCTCTTGGATCCTCAGTAACAATACGTTGACGTGCTCCTGCGAGAGGCAGAGCTCACTGACCAAACACAAAACACCATGGCAGAACAAAGGACATTAAGACATTTTCTATTAGCCCATTATTAACTTAGGAAAACGTGCGTTTGATGGCACTGCATTTTCTGGAATGTGAAACTTGCACAAAATATATATCCAATTAAAATAAATAAAATCTAACTTTTAGAATTTGAGCATGCACTTTATATCCAGATCTGATGACAATAGGCCTGCAGTTTTGCTCTAGATTAGCCTACTTATGCTATGATGTAGGCTGGTATCCCCATAACGTGATTAAAGGATTACTACAGCTCTTTTGAACAGGCTGTGTGATTGTCTGCTGTCTAACACTAAGAGAAAGCAAATGACCTGAGACCATAAGATAAAAGATTGAACATTTTTATTTTATTTTTTTATTTTATTTATTTATTTATTTTCTTTAAAGCAAAAATTAAATGTGACCCTCTAAAACTGTTCCTATGCAAAATGAGACCATGGTGGGTGTACATTACAGCAAACTTTTGAGGAATTTGCAGCAGCATGGACCACCTCAGCTAACCCCTGAATACCCCTTTTATTCTTGCTCCAACTCCTCAGACGCACTGGATCTGATTCACTTTTCAGTAGTTGCCGTGGAAACATGCACAACTTACCAGGGATGCACTTTTTTTCCCCCCACTGCATCCACTTATTTTACACTCAGCTAAGACCTGCACTTTTACTTTCATGTGCATATTGCAACCATGTCACAAAATAAGTTATGTGTCCAGTGTGAGCTTTATTTAATAGAATTATTATTTAATAATCACTATATTTGTTGTCGTTATTAAAGTTCATTTATATTTGCTGCCACAGCTGGACCGCAAACACTTTGACATACTTAAGGTGACTGGTGCGACAGAGGCCTTATTGTTCTGTTAGAGGTTGGGGGTTGGTGAGGGGATAAAGGTGTAACCCGTATTCTGTTGAGATGTAGATAAGAATGTAGCTATAAAGGTACACAATGTGAACAATTGCTCTCACACATGTACACTGACCATGGAGGCTATTTCTGAATTCGACAGCCTCACCACATGCTCTAAAAGGGTCGTGGCTGATCTTGTCGAAAGCAGAAGTGAGAAGTTTCAGGAAAATGAAAAAAAAAAATGGACTTGATACGGAAAGTTCTCAAAGGTACCTTTATCTCTCTATAGTTTCTATTTCATGGCTCTTTCTCTTATGTATTTATATACAAAATTAAACAACAAGCGGTTGTGATCCAGCCCTCTGTATCTAGATTGACGTATCTCTTGCTGTCTTTAGAATAAATTTACACAAGAATACACTTGCATAAACACCACACTGAGGAAAGCTAGAATTTCCCCTCAGCTACAGGTGATTAGCCGGCTGTATTTACAGAAGGGGATTTGCACTATTCTCTGTTGGGTTTATGTGGCACATACAGTTAAATCCTGGAGGTAAAGACTTTAGCGGTCTGCAGGGATGTTACTAACTATTGCATCAGATGCACAGTTTGAGATGCCTCTTGGGACTCTGTTTGTGTACACGTAGCTCTATATGTACATATCTGTGTGTTCATGGTTGAGAGAGAGAAATAGAGCTGTTGTCTGCACTTTCACACATGATCTGTTGCTAATAAATTGTCACTATATTATTTTTGGGAGTACATTGTGTCACGTCCCAAAAATAGTCAATAATGCAGCTCATTCAGTTATTACCTCTAAATATATCTTTAAAGCTGACAGCCCGTCTGCTTTCTGTCGCTGTCTGCGCTTTGCGTCTGATCATTTTATTTCCCAGTTTTTTCCTTTTCGTCTCTCACCCCATTCATCATTTTATCTGACAATTACACAGGGTGAACGCAGAAACAGTAACAGTGTACAGTGTACAGTGCACAGTGTACAGTGTACAGTGTACAGTGTAATGCAGTCCAGCAGCCCTACCGCATATACTTCCTTTGTGAAGCTTGTGTTAAATGTTTGTCGAGAATATCAGAGAGTTGATGATCAAACTATGGTAATTTCTGGGGCTGTGACTTCTGTAACTTGTTGTTGCACTATGCTGGGACATATTGTTAAGCATTCTTGTCATTTTGTATGATCATGCATAATCAATCATAGTCTCAGTTCAAACTTCAGTGAATGAATTTTGTGTAATTTACTCAAAATGACAGCAGGATTCAGCTGTGACCTGATCATTGACAGTTAATATTGAGACACTGAACATACAGATTTATGACACTTAATTAATCAGTAGGGATTCAGTGAATCACCAAAGGACACAATGGGACTTTGAGATAATAATAAACAAAAACTAATATCACTGCAAAATGCCATTAAATCAAGCTGCACCCTGTAACTGAAGGTGCATGATTAAAACAGGGGGCTGTGGTTCGCAACCTGGAGGTCATGGACCCCTGCAAGAAGTTGTGACATTAATGTAAGGGGTCATGGGATTATTATCAAGTTATAAAACTAATAAAATCTGCTTATCAAAGTTTCTGCGTTTTATTTAACCTTTGCTTCTCCCTCTTACTGAATAGTTTAATTCTAAATAGTTTTTCCTCTTCAGGTCTAAAAGGGGAAATCACTCACAGCTCATAAACCCTGTGACAAGGGCTCACAAGCAGACATCGATTTCTATTGTGGGTTCATATGCAATGAAGGATGGGCATCGCTGCTTTTTGGAGGGAGGAAAATAAGCTCTCACAACAAATGACTACATTTCCAAAGAAGATGTGTCACAAATGTCAGTGTCATGCTAAGTCAAAACCAAGGATTTATTGTGATAAAAGTGTGTCGACCCCAGTGAGAACATCATTAGGAAATCAACAGTGATACCAGGGTGACAGGCAGTGGTTTCCAAAATGTGGTACAACAACCTTCAAGGGTTGCCGGGGGAGTTTCAGGTGGTCTCTGTCAGACATAACACAGTTATCAGCCAGTCATATTTTGTTTGCACATTTACACTTTAGTTGTGTTGCCCTGTTATAGTTCAGACATTGATTTGTGTATCTTTCTCATAGCAATCATAGGGAAGCAGATTATATAATTTTTTCCCTGTTTTGTAACATGTAAATTGCACATGAAAAGACAGCAGTCTCCACTGCCTCCCCCCGCCTCTCCACTGATGAAACACCACACAAAATCAAAACTACTTAAAAGGTCACCAGTTTAGTTCCTGTGCCTGCTCTTTTTTTTTTCGTAGCCATAAATATATATTTATACAAATTAACAATGTAATGTAATGTAATTCATGTAGGTAGTGTAACTCCCTGTCAGCCTTGGGTGTCTGCGCTTGAGGAGGCGGGGGAGCTCGTCCAATGGCACGGCCGAGGAGGCGGGGTGTGGTGAAACAGAGAGGCGGGCTGCGGCAGCCAGCTGTTGGAAAGCAGCAGCGCTCCTGAACCATCCGCTACTACTGCACCAGGTGAATAATATCTCTACATCAACACGGGACCAGAACACAAGGCAAAGCTCCTTTTGCCTTTTTTTTTTTTAAACATTTGTCGATTTTTTTTTATTTGTAACTTTTCCCTGGTCTGATTGGTCTCGCTCGAGCGGCTGACACTCAGAAGTAAACAGAGAAAAAAGGAGATCGAGGAACAGGTGAGATCAGATGTTCTGGTTTTGTTTTTTAAGCACGTAGGTTTAGGTTTTTTTTTTTAATATTTCGGTTTTTAAGGCAAATGAGCAAAGTTTCCTGGGGTTTCCTGTGTGGCAAAGAAAAAAAAAACACGACCCAGCTGTGAGTAAAGTACCTGTTGCTGTGTTATTGAGAGCAGTCTACAGACGAGGCATCTATATTAGACAGGGATGCTTGGCAACTCGGGGACAGACGGGCTATTCTTAAACGGTCTATTTTGAATGACGTCAGCAATTTATTAGGTCTAATTATCCCCAAACATTTTTTTCCAGCTGTGTATTTTTACAGTTTTTATTTTTAGCATGTGCAAGATGAATCCGCGTCCTTTGGGTGAAGACACATCCCATGAATCTTGGGGTGCAATGAGCAGAAAGACTGGTTCGACTTTGACAAGCATCTCAGCTCAGTTTGCTCCACATTTGTCTTTGTTATGAGTAGTATATGAGGTGCAAAGTAACAAGCAGCCACTTAGATTCACTCTCTAGATAGATAGATAGATAGATAGATGGGTTTACTTTACTCATCCCCTCAACCTGTTGCCCTTTCATGTCACTGCTCAGTCTCATTCAAAATGTGCATTGATGAAACTGCTGTTTTTACCTGCATGAGATCATTGGCTCAAGATGATATTTTCTTGCGACTAATTTAATTTGTCTTTGTCTCATTCAAAAGAGCAGACTCACAGGAGTTTCCCTCTGTCAGCTGTCATTAAGGTGTGTCTCAGCTTCACACTTTCGTACAGTCCACTGGATGTCGAACAACTTTACAAACTCACGAAAGGCCTTTTTTTTTTCTTCCTCTATTCGTGGAAAGATCAAAATGTTCAGCTCGTGCTTACGCGTGGTACTATTGCTATTCTGGCTCTATCAAAAATATCAAGGCAATTCAATTATCTCCTGTTAAAATTAGACAAATATTTCCTCACCATTTACTCTATGAAGGCTTGGTGATTGCATGAACTGTCTGACCCTGAGGATGTCTGACCGCCCCCCCCCACACACACACACAAACATATTTATGCGTCCTAAATACGCTACGTATCCTTTAACATAAAAATGACTTTCTTTAAGTTAAGATGCTGTGATCAAAAACCTCTATCACAGGCCAAAAAGTGTCATAAATATCACTGAGAAAGAGTTTCCTCTTCTTAGAATACATCTCAGTTTTGATATGAATGGCTCAGACATTTCTAAGTTACAATTCTTGCCCATCACTCTTTGTAATGAGGATTTATGTATTGGTTTGTGCACATGTGGTTCAAGCCTTCTATTTTTAGAGGCAGTTTTGGGTCTGGTTTCACAGTTTACCCTCCTCAACGCAGAACCATGATGTGATAAATGTGTGTTGATGTGTGTGTAAAATGACTAAAACGGTGAAAGCAAGGCTGTGCAGCAGACTGGTTAGGTGTCACACGCACTGCTACAGCACTGCTGCTGCAGCAGAGAGGGCTCAGTATGGCAGCGGAGCAGCAGTCGTGATAGGATGCAGCTTCTCTTGTGATTGATTTTATTGTGTAATCAGCTCATGACTGATTGAAAAGTGTGAAAAATGATATGTCGCAGCAGCAGGGCAGTGGAGCAGACACATGCAGAGAGAGAGAGTTAACTTAATGTATTAAGATTTTAAATTTCCCCACTTGGGGAGACTGATAACACCAACGACAGCACTGCGAACATGGACCCATGTGATGCTTTGCCACCACAGCCTAAGGCATTTGCTTCTTTCAGTAATATGCATGCACGTGTTTAGCATGTTTTTGAGACATTTACAATGCTCTGAATGACTCATGGAAAGAAAACCATCGAAGCAGAACACCCAATACTCTACAAATGCCCTACTTTTTTCCCTTCTCATTCATGCATACAGTTCACTGCAGCAAGAAAAACATCTAGTGCAATTTATTTGCAAGTGTCGTCACACCAACCGATCAAACCTATTAAAGCTGTTTGTTGTTGACCAGGCTTTTAGTTTTCTGTGCATGTGCATTGTTGTCCCCAGTGAGGTCTCTGGTGATTAGACAGAAGCTCCCAGGGTGTATGTCAGAGAGCAGGGCTACTGGTGCCTCGCCTGTGTGTCTGCACTTTTTCCACTGTCTTGGCCTCTGGGAAGGTGTCTGATAAATGTGATGTCTTTCCCCACAGAAGCTTCAAGACTCTGGGGCAAGTGCGTGCGTGTGCAATTATTGCTCTATTACAGGATGTACAATGACTCTGTTTTGCAATCATATCCTTATCATAGGGACTTCTGGGACTGGTTGACGACATTTAGCGGTGACAAAAAAGACCTGCTTTTTCTTTTAATGTGCACCTTGTCTCAGTGGTGACGGGTTCAGGAGTTGAGCCTAGAGATTAAAGGTGACAGGCAGTGGACAATTTGAGTTCTAGTGCATTCACAGATCTCAAATGGCAGTTGTTGTGCGGGAAAACATCCAGAATTAGCTGATGTGCAGCCACAGCCAGGCTTTTCCTGCCTGTCTCGGCCTTTAGGCCTTCAACAAACCTACTAAACCACACAGAGTTCTATAGCTAACTCTACACCGTTTGGCTGGAGGTACAGCTATATTTATCCAGCTAGTCATGTGTTCTAACACGGCTGTCTGTGGCGGTGGTAGTTGTCGTTTGGTTATATCTGAGAGGAGAGGAACTTTGTGAGATAAAGATCTTTCTGCCCTGTTTAGAACATATGTCCCACTTCCCTCTATTCTCACCATTAACATGCCTTGATGTGAGGTTAAATTGTCTCACTTCAGGTCCAAAAAAAACCAAAAAAAAAACAGAACAGCTCAACCTGCTGCGAGTTCAGACCTTTGTGGTGGCTGAGTTGTTAAATAGACAGACTTATGCTGGTTTTTGTGGACCCCTACTTACAAGCAAGAGCTGTCTGTCTGCAGTGCGCTTGGTTTTACCGCAGAGACAGCACCCCTGATGAGTTTGTCTGCAGCTGTCTGTGCTGAGGTGTGTCTTGTCTCTGCAGCGTATTCGAGCGCAGTGAATATCACAGGACTTTATAAGGTAATAAAGAGGTGGATTCCTCCAAAAATGCCCCAGATGCCTGTGTGCCAAGCTTATGTTGAGGGGCAGCGGGCACTTCAGGGGTCGTGGGAACTCGGGCGCCATATCCGCTCAGGCACCATCAGGAGGGACAGGGAACTAAATATAGAGAAGTCCGATACATGGCTAGTATTAAGGGGGAAAACCAGTGAAAACTCCTTTGGGGCTTTGGAGAAGCTCTGTATGGTCAGGTCAGAGGAGTCAGACCACTTTGTGTAGTTGTTTGACTGACAGTGAGCGTAACGTGGAGGTAACTCATACACAGAGAAAATTTTATACGTGCATTGAATTTGGTGCTGTCTGGTGTTGCAGCAGAGTCTCCAATGATACTAAGAATGAAAAAAAAATCTCCTCAGATTTCACATTTCTTTACCATCCCACTCTATACATTCCTATAGGCGCAGGGACAGGAACGGGGGTTTTCTAGACCAAGAAAAACAGATAAACAGCGGGTGTGAGTTTCAAAAATAGACATTCTCAGGCTAACCACAATCCATCCATGTCTTGTGTCTTCTGCCCCTCCAAAATCCTACATGTTTTTTTTTCTGACCTGGCTGTTCATGAGAGAGGAGTGGGTGGCTTTTAGCACCAGCCATCTTTCAAAAACACACCGTTTTTCCTTCTACTGTTTGGTTTCAGCTATTGCCTGCTGAATCTTTAAAAGGAGCCACAGACTATATTTTTAACCCTGTCTCTTGGGGCTGCGTGGCGCGGTCAAGCACTGTGCTCCTGGCCCGGGGGTAACCCAGACTGTGGGGGTGTCAGACTGTGTGGACTGCTGGCCCGGCAAGGGCTGCTCTAACTTTAGACCACATCGCCTCATGGTGGTAAAAATAAACACCCTATCCTTACCAAGGGGGAAGGGACTTCAGTCACTTAAACCAAATGGATGACATTTTCCCACCAGAATTATATGAGCTTAGAGAGAAGTATTATTGGACATCACTGTTGTAACTGTAAAATGCAGATTCTGTGTGCAATAATTAACAAAACATTTAGAGACATTTAGTGCATGTGAACCCGACATCAGGCCCCAAAGAAACGTTTTTCATCAGCTTTTACTTTTCCTTGAACTAGAGAAGGAATCGCTGTAAATATTAGGGTTTAATATCACATTTATTTAGTGCTGCTCACTGCAGCAGCGTGAATGCTGATTATACAAAACCTATTGTACTCTGCTAATCTAACATTATCATGTTTTTGGTTACAGGTGTCAGAGTCACAGACGGCAGAAAAAAATGGGAAGAAAGAAAATACAAATTTCTCGTATTCTGGACCAGAGGAACAGACAGGTGGGCGCACACATGCAGTATATCACTTATGTTTCATTATATTAGAATTTAAATCAGAACACTTTTGTATGCATGTAATATATAATGACTGACAATTGTGTGGTCATTCTGTGACAATCTGTAAAATATATATTTTTCTTTTTCTTTACATGAGGGTTTGCTGCTCTTGTCTCTTGTATATCACTGTAAACTGAATATCTCTAGGTTTTAGACTGGTTGGACGTAACAGAACGTTTGAATATGTCACCTTAAGATCCGGGGACCTGTGATTGATTGATTTTCTCTGTTACTTCAAGATTAAGTAGTACTACTAATATTGACTTGTTTAAGTCAATACAGCAGCATGCTGTATGGTTTGTGCTAATGTGCAGGATATGCAGTAGAAAGTCGAGTAGGCATCTCTCTACACAGATATTGTAGTTGTAACTGAGAGTGTACCAAGGAAGTGGACACACACGACACATAATGTGATAGCTTGGTTGTAAATACATAGAGTATGTTCTGCATGTGAAGCTGAGATGTGGCTCCTGCTGCTAATTTGTTTAGGAATAATTGCTAATTACATGTATTGTATTGCAAATATTGTATTATGTATATGGTGTCTGGAATGAGCTTTTATTTTGTAATAACTGTAGCATGCATCCCTCGTTTTTTCTCGAGGGTCACTTTAGGGTCAAATGCATGTAAATGCAATGTTGGGTGACTGTGAGACTTACTGCAAAGAATGCTGTGAATTTTGCTAAAATTTAAAACACCAGCAAATGTGAGATTTTGTTCAGCGCTTAACGGGCAATAATGGCTCTCATGCTCTTTCACACACCGAACAGTGCGGACTGCACCCTAACACTATCACACAGTATGACATGGAAAGCGGAAATATGGTTAAAGCCTAAAAAGGAGATATATTTGACAATACAGAAAAGGAGGTTTTTTATCAACTTGATGGAAGATGACACTGATAACACAGATTATACACACAGTGTGATCTTACGTCAACTCCCAGTCAGCAGTTACATACAACTGATTTTTCACAGTCACCACAGACTGAGGTAACGTCAGCATGATACTGCTGTGTGAGGGGATTATTCACATCATGTCCATAGTCTATTAATATTTTAATCAGTACATGAGATGAACACAAACATTGTGAATGACTCAGCAGTAATATTATTTTAAGGGAGTGAGAACAGTGTGAAAAAACACATCAGGTGCACTCAAGAAATCAGTGTAGACAAAAAAGAAAAAGGTATTAAACCATGTTCAGGGTGCTGGCAAATACAATTTGTTTCTCATATCTGATCTTTGTGACTGAATGTTTTTTGGTGATAAGGTTTGGGGGTTTTTTTGTTTTGTTTTTAGAGTTTTTCCTTATCTGAAATGGGAGTCTGAGGATAGACAGTGTTGTTTTCTGCACCGGCTGTAAAGCCTTCGGGGACAAACTTGAGATTTTATGCCGTATCAATATACTGAACTGTCAACACTGTTGGTATTTGCAAGTGATCAGTTTGGATTCCTGTGTTTCCACTAAAAAAACAATAAATATTTTTTCAATTCTACCATATTTTACCATATATATATATATATATATATATATATATATATATATATATATAGTCAATTTTTAAATTCTGCTACAAATTATTTAATAATTTGGCTCCAAGTTGATTTATTTCATGCATACATTCAAGCACTTATCACACTCATATATTTGAGTTTTAGGCCACTCAAACTCTTTCTGTGTCTTTCTTGCCGAAGGTGACCTTCACCAAGCGCAAGTTTGGACTGATGAAGAAGGCGTATGAGCTGAGCGTGTTGTGTGACTGTGAGATCGCCCTCATCATCTTCAACAGCACCAACCGCCTGTTCCAGTACGCTAGCACAGACATGGACAAAGTGCTGCTCAAGTACACAGAGTACAGCGAGCCGCATGAGAGTCGCACCAACACAGACATACTGGAGGTAGTGTCCAAGATGCTGTTAAAGGAAATGACAGCGAAGCTGGATTAAAAATTTAATATACATTTAAATAAATTCAAATTCTTTAAAACATAGTGAATTATCTCATGTGCATGAATTTTAAATGACATCTTTTACAAATATGGATATATATAGTGTTATATTTTTAGAATAAAACCTTTCGTATGTCACTCTTGCTTTTCTAAGTCTTCTGTCGCTGTGGGTAATTTTCCACATGCACTTTCTGTTCTGCATCAGACCCTGCGTAGGAAAGGTCTCGGTCTCGACAGCTCAGAGCTCGACAGTGAGGAGAGCATGCAGGTGGCTGCAGACAAATATCCTCTCAGCGAGGGCATGGATCTCTCTGTGGCACGCCAGCGCTTCTATGTCAGTCCGCAAACACACACACACACACACACACACACACACACACACACACACACACACACACACACACAACACACACATTTCTGTTGCTGCTTTCACCACAAGCATGAGCACACAATCACCCAAGAACAATAAGTGACAACCCGAAGGAAGGAATTTTAATAGGTTTTAATGAATTTAAGCAGCTTTAATTTCCAGCAGTCAACAACTTATAATATTGACTCTGACACAGAAATACACAGGATAAAACATGATTTTTCCTGACTTGCTGCTATTATATGTTCATTTTGTACTTCAGGCTCCGTCGCTGCTCTCACCGGAGGCCCAGTTCCTGGTGTCTGCGGGCTGTGAAAACGGCTTTCCCAACTCTGGATCCAGCATGGCACCCCACAGACCCCCAGGCTTTAAAGCTATTAGCTCCAGACCCGGCTCCTCTAGCCCTGCTACGCCACACGCACATAGTGCATTCATGTCGCCACACTCAGGTGAGCTTAACTCGACTGGTCCTGTCAAACACTACAACAGAATGTAGTATAACAAAGATGTTATTTACGGATTGAAATGTTTGCCTGGACATGTAGGAATGTGTCTTGTGACTATTTGTGAAAAAGCATGTTGACAGTTAAGAGATGTGATGATGTGTTGAGCGTATTATACTCATTTATAATACCAGTGTTTAACCTGTCAGTGAATCTGTCAGTAATAAAGTTTCATTACAAAACAATTTTTAAAAAAGAAATCACTGACATAAATTAGCACTTTCCACTGGACGCAAAATAGCTTTTTAATTTAGTGGCATTAAAGACATGAGCAACTCATAACTGTTCTTTTACAAATTGGTAATGTTTTACAGAATATTACCATTTGTTACCATATGTTTGAAATATTGAGCAATGAACATTTTTCTGCTTTAAAATAGCTGCAAGGCATTTTGAGCGAAAATCCATTAAACGCTCCTCCAGCCTTCTTGCTAAATACTTGGCTGTAAAATTCATATGTGCTGTCAACCTTTGTGCAGCTGGCTGTGAACTCACAGGAAGTGTGTGTGTGCGTGCGTGCGTGTATTCACTAATCCACACTTGCACTCGGCCTGTTTTGTGAAACTGGCCCTCCACCAGTGTAATAGCGGCTATAACCAGTTCTGTGGTTTCTGTACAGCATGTATCACACCTGCCAGTCATGTCAGCCTCCCCTACAGTCTTTAACCATTTTGACACACTATGATGTCACTGACAGTGTTTTAAATGTATTCATGCTGCTTTTCCAATGAGGGACACTCGCTTTCAGGCAATGATGAAAATGGTTTCTTCCAGTTCAGCGGGACCATTGACTGTATAACATGAACTTGTAAATGATGGCTGCCCGTTGTCCCATAAAGATCAGATAGTAATTTAAAGGTCAAACCAAAAGAAGAAGTTCGTTTTTATCACACTTGTGGGCACAAGCAGAGGGAGGTGTAGAATGTCACAGAAAAATAAATGATTCTTCTGTGAGTGAAACAAGCTCACATCTCTTTTCACTTCCTGCTGTTTTCTTTCACTGTGTAGGTATCGGCTACTCTGTCTTCTCCCACGGCAACCTGAATCGAGCTCTGGACATGAAAAGCCCTCCTCCTCTGAACCCGGGCAGTGAGAACCTGCGGGGAGATGCTGCTAATCAGGCCATGGCTGCCACACGTGCTAACCACAGCTCTGCTGTAAGTAGCTGTTACTATCCAGTGTGATCAAATAGGTGTCAGTGAATCTAACACATACTGTTCATAGACTCTTTTACAATTATAATATTCATACGTTTTGTCAATGATGTCTCTGTATCACCACAAACTTGAGACTTTCAGTTTGACAGTTTCTCTCTGTCCATCAGAGGGGTCTCTTGTACCAGGGCCTGCACAGCGGCAGCTCCATGGTAGCCATGGGCAAGGCTGGGCTGCTGGGCCACAGTTTGGGAGGCTACGGCCTTCCCTCCTCCGGGGCTTCTGGTATGTCTGCAAATGAAAAAACACTTAAAAGGAGCAGGATGACATTTTGTAAAACACACTTATTCACTTTCTTGATAGAGTTAGATCCAAAAATTGATACATCTTTCCTCTCTGTATAATAAAAATGACACTGCCCCTAGCAGCTGATTAGCTTAGATTAACATACAGAAAATCCACGTCTTAGGACCAGTAAAGCACACTAGTTAACACTTATCTAACTGGCCAGGCTATTTCCCCATTTTTCTTCATGTTAAGCTAAGATAAGCTAACTGGCTGCTGGCTTCAGCTGTACACTTACAGTTTTGTGCAGACATTAGAGTGGTATCACTATTCTTATTTAGCATTCAGCAAGAAAGTGAGTAAACATATTTCTCAAAAAATGTTGAACGATTCCCTTTAGGTGAGGCTAATATATCATTTCATTTGCTGATGCTGATTTATCAAAATACATATTTTGACAACTTTTTAAAACTATAAATTATTTCCCTTTCTTTTCTCTCTTTCCAGAGTACAGCCAACCTGGTTTTTATCACTCTGTTAGTCTACAGCGAGGAGCAGTGAACCCCTGGCAAACAGCACAGCCGCCTCAGGAGCCCCATGGGCCTCATATAAGCCCAGGGTAAGCATATTAATGTGTAATACAGTTGCACCGTGTAGATAAAATATGGAATCATCATTCTGCAGACTGTTCTTTGCCCCACAAGTTCTTTACTCCAAGTCAATTGGGCTGATGACATCATATATATATGTACATATGTATATGTATATATGTGTGTGTGTGTGTGTGTGTGTGTGTGTGTGTATAGCAATTATATATATATAGAATTGTAACACATAAATAGCTAATAACATGAAAAACATATACACAGAGTAATACATTTTAGTGTGGAAAGCTGTATGCTTAGCTGTTTTGAAGTGATCCCTTCACTGGAAATATTGAATCACATGTTCATGTGTGTTGCTTGCATTTGGTGCCTCAAAATCATATATTGTTGTTTATATGTTTTATTATCGGATGTATCCTGGTTGAAACTGGCAAATGAATTCCAAATGGCACATTTACAGTTTTATAGCAAATGTCAGCTACTTGCACCAGATGACATTTTCTTTTGTCTTTCCTCTTGTTGTTTCCAGGATGTCCAGCGGAGGGTGCTCCTTCCCCTCTCAGTCATGCTCTTCAACCTCTCCACATCTGCCCTCCCTCAACCTCAGCATCAAATCAGAGCGTAGCTCTCCTGAGCACATGTCCTCACCCACATCCCCTCCTCTACACCATCTCAGGCAGCACTCTCCAATGAGTGACCCCGGTTCTGCTCGCCACAGCCCTCCAGAAACCCGGCCGGCCAATGAGACAAAGGAATTTCCCAAAGCTGGCTACCCACAGGACGAAGAGGAAGGAGGGCAGCCGCTCAGGCAGTTAGAGATGAGTGACGGCTGGCAGAGATAGCTGGCTGCTGCATCTCCCATTCAATCAGCTATCTTCCATCACAACCAGCGCTCTGTTACACACACACAGACACACACACACACACACACACACACACACACTCACACACGTATAACACAGAAGATAGCAGGATGGGGTCGATTTGTCCCCATCATCCCTCTCTTTGTCTCCTCACACAGAGCTGGTCTCTCCCAGGCAAATTTTTCTCTGCATCACTTGATTGATCCCATGAGGAGACAGATGCATACAGACATTTGCTTTTTGTTTGGTTAGGTTTAGTTTTCTGTATTGAGATAATGTGAATCAAAAAAAACAAAAAAAAAAACAACAAAAAAAACCAATTTGTTTGTTTTGTTCAGTGACTTTGTTGAAGTTAGCTACAGCAGCAGCACAGTGGGACCAACTGAATTTCTCCAAAAGTGTAAAACATGTCTACGTCACATATTTATCATATATCACAGCGGCCTTCAGTGTTTGGTGTGAAAATTGGAAAATAGCTATAAAATTACACTCTACTGTCTTTGTATAAATGTTACAGTGCAAAGCAGATGGGAATGGAGGATGACTGTTTACGCCAGCCAGAACAAACCACTGAGTCTCTGTGTACAGCAAACCTCTACACCTTGTGTCCCTGTTGTTATATAAGCTTAAATGTTTTAGCCTTTAGCCTAAAATCAGTGACATGGTCTCCCCACTCAAAACCAGTTAGACATCAAACATCAGTGGAGCCTTGGCCTTGTCTGAAATAGTGAAATGTGCCTGGACACGAGGACATCTTAAAGGAAAGGTGCATTTATTTATTTTTTGTTTGTTTGTTTGTCTTAAAACAATACTGATACAGCTCATGTGTGCTCTGAAATTGTTCTTGGTGAACACAATTGGTCCTGTTGTCTGTATAGGCCATGAAAAGATCTCTTCATAATGCAATCCTAATTTAAGAAATGAAGGATTCATTCATTCTGCACTAAAATGCACTCTAAAATTCAGGCTTTAATTCAACTCCCTCTTTGTGTTTGCTGAGACAGAGGGATAATCAAGTCAAGCTTATTTGTAGAGCATATCTCTCACAGAGGAAAGTGTCTTACAATGTAATACAATGAGAATTTTGTACTAAAAATACTGTGTAGAATGCATTTCGATATAAAATGAGGACTGTCCTTATTGTCCCCTGTAAGATCTCTTCTGATTAGACAGGAGGAACAAGTCCAGTGGCCAAAAACTGCTTCAGTGTACATATGGATGTGTGGGTATAGACTTGAAAAAAAAAAAAAAAAGTGAACTTATCCTTTAAAATCTGTTCGTCTCCTTCGGAAGTTTAAAAAACAAATTTCTTCCCATGTTTGTGGAAAAACTAAATTTTAGTTTCATCTTTGTCAATAACAATATTTATGACAATCTGCTTCAAATAAAGACCAAAGTGTTTGAATATTGTCGCTATGCATTACAATCAACTATTGCAACACATAGAGATGTACTGTACTATTTGTCTATAATTGACCATAGCAGATTAATTTTGTAAGTGCATACTGATATTTAGAAATATATGAGACACTGTGTAATGAATGAGTATAATTATTCATAGAATATTTCATTTAAAAACTCAGAAATGACATTTTTTATTGAAGAATATTTGATTTTCATTATTTGTGTACGTTTATTTTGCACTGTATTTTTGTGCACTGTACATCAGTGTGTTTTAGATCGGCATATCCAACTTTTGTTCTGCGAACGACAAACTATCCTCTGACTCTT